>NW_027477148.1:0-94107 GCF_051020955.1 Megalopta genalis
AAGCGAAACACATGATTTAGCTTCAAATCAATGCGAAGTAGGAGGCTTATCTTCGAATCCATGCGAAACAAATAGTTTAGTTTCAAATTCTTGTTTTATACATGATTTAGCTTCAACTGCGTGCGAAACAAACGAGTTAGCTTCAAATCCATTCGAAACACATGATTTAGTCACAACTTCATTCGATAGAAATGGTTCACCTTAATATTCATGCGAATCAAATGGTTTAGTTTCAAATACTTGTGATATACATGATTTAGCTTCAACTGCATGCGAAACAAACGAGTTACTTTCAAATCCAAGCGAAACAAATGATTCAGCTTCAAATCAATCCGAAGTAGAAGGCTTAACTTCAAATCCACGCGAAACAGATGGTTTAGCATCAAATTCTTGCTCTATACATGATTTAGCTTCAACTGCATGCGAAACAAACGAGTTAGCTTCAAATCCATGCGAAACACATGATTTAGCTTCAAATCAATGCTAAGTAGAAGGCTTAGTTTCAAATCCATGAGAAACAAATGGTTTGGCTTCAAATAATAGTGATATAGATGAGGTAGCTTCAACTGCATGCGAAACAATCGAGTTAGCTTCAAATCCATGCGAAACACATGATTTAGCTTCAAATAAATGCGAAGTGGAAGGCTTAGACCCAAATCCACGCGAAACAGATGGTTTAGCATCAAATTCTTGTTTTATACATGGTTTAGCTTCAACTGCATGCGAAAGAAACGAGTTAGCTTCAAATCCATACGAAACACATGATTTAGCTTCAAATGCAGGCGAAATGAACGACTTAGCTTCAAATCCACGCGAACTACATGATTTAGCTTCAAATCAGTGCGAAGTAGAATGCTTATCTTCGAATCCATGCGAATAAATGGTTTAGCTTCAAATCAGTGCTAAGTAGAAGGCTTAGTTTCAAATCCATGCGTAACAAATGGTTTAGCTTTAAATACTTTTGATATACATGATTTAGCTTCAACTGCATGCGAAACAAACGAGTTAGCTTCAAATCCCCGTGAAACACATGATTCAGTTTCAAATTAAAGTGAAGTAGAAGGCTTAGCTGCAAATCCATGCCAAACAAATGGTTCAGCTTCAAATACTTGTGATATACATGATTTAGATTCAACTGTATGCAAAACAAACGAGTTAACTTCACATCCATGCGAAACACATGATTTAACTTCAAATTCATGCGAAGTAGAAGGCTTACCTTCAAATCCATGCGAAACGAATGGTTTAGCTTCAAATACTTGTTTTATACACGGATTAGCTTCAACTGCATTCGAAACAAACGAGTTAGTTTCAAAACCATGCGAAACACATGATTTACCTTCAAATCAATGAGAAGTAGAAGGCTTAGCTTCAAATCCATGCGAGACGAATGGATTAGCTTCAAATACTTGTTTTATACACGGATTAGCTTCAACTGCATTCGGAACAAACGAGTTAGCTTCAAAACCATGCGAAACACATGATTTACCTTCAAATCAATGCGAAGTAGAATGCTTAGCACCAAATCAATGTGAAACAAATTGTTTAGCATTAAATACTTGTGATATACATGATTCAGTTTCAACGTCATGCGAAACAAACGAGTTAGCTTCAAATCCCAGCTTAGCACATCATTCAATTTCAAATCAAAGCGAAGTACAATGCTTAGCATCAAATCCATGCCAAACAAATGGTTCAGCTTCAAATACTTCTGATTTACACGGTTTAGCTTCAACTGCATTCGAAACAAACGAGTTAGTTTCAAAACCATGCGAAACACATGATTTACCTTCAAATCAATGCGAAGTAGAAGGCTTAGCTTCAAATCTATGCGAAACAAATGGTTTAGCTTCAAATACTTGTGATATACATGATTTAGCTTCAGCTGCATGCGAAAAAAATGAGTTAGCCTCAAATCCAAGCGAGACACATGATTCAGCTTCAAATCAATGCGAAGTAGACGGCTTAGCTTCAAATCCATGCGAAACAAATAGTTCAGCTTCAAATACTTGTGATATACATGATTTAGCTTCAACTCTAAGCGAAACTAACGAGTTAGCTTCAAACCATGCGGAACACATGATTTAGCTACAAATCAATGCGAACAGGAAGGCTTAGTTTCAAATTCATGCGAAACGAATAGTTTAGCTTCATATACTTGTTTTATACATTACTTAGCTTCAACTGCATGCGAAACAAACGAGTTAGCTTCAAATCCAAACGAAACACATGATTTAGCTTCAAATAAATGCGAAGTAGAAGGCTTATCTTCGAATCCATGCGTAACAAATGGTTTAGCTTTAAATACTTTTGATATACATGATTTAGCTTCAACTGCATGCGAAACAAACGAGTTAGCTTCAAATCCCCGTGAAACACATGATTCAGTTTCAAATTAAAGTGAAGTAGAAGGCTTAGCTGCAAATCCATGCCAAACAAATGGTTCAGCTTCAAATACTTGTGATATACATGATTTAGATTCAACTGTATGCAAAACAAACGAGTTAACTTCACATCCATGCGAAACACATGATTTAACTTCAAATTCATGCGAAGTAGAAGGCTTACCTTCAAATCCATGCGAAACGAATGGTTTAGCTTCAAATACTTGTTTTATACACGGATTAGCTTCAACTGCATTCGAAACAAACGAGTTAGTTTCAAAACCATGCGAAACACATGATTTACCTTCAAATCAATGAGAAGTAGAAGGCTTAGCTTCAAATCCATGCGAGACGAATGGATTAGCTTCAAATACTTGTTTTATACACGGATTAGCTTCAACTGCATTCGGAACAAACGAGTTAGCTTCAAAACCATGCGAAACACATGATTTACCTTCAAATCAATGCGAAGTAGAATGCTTAGCACCAAATCAATGTGAAACAAATTGTTTAGCATTAAATACTTGTGATATACATGATTCAGTTTCAACGTCATGCGAAACAAACGAGTTAGCTTCAAATCCCAGCTTAGCACATCATTCAATTTCAAATCAAAGCGAAGTACAATGCTTAGCATCAAATCCATGCCAAACAAATGGTTCAGCTTCAAATACTTCTGATTTACACGGTTTAGCTTCAACTGCATTCGAAACAAACGAGTTAGTTTCAAAACCATGCGAAACACATGATTTACCTTCAAATCAATGCGAAGTAGAAGGCTTAGCTTCAAATCTATGCGAAACAAATGGTTTAGCTTCAAATACTTGTGATATACATGATTTAGCTTCAGCTGCATGCGAAAAAAATGAGTTAGCCTCAAATCCAAGCGAGACACATGATTCAGCTTCAAATCAATGCGAAGTAGACGGCTTAGCTTCAAATCCATGCGAAACAAATAGTTCAGCTTCAAATACTTGTGATATACATGATTTAGCTTCAACTCTAAGCGAAACTAACGAGTTAGCTTCAAACCATGCGGAACACATGATTTAGCTACAAATCAATGCGAACAGGAAGGCTTAGTTTCAAATTCATGCGAAACGAATAGTTTAGCTTCATATACTTGTTTTATACATTACTTAGCTTCAACTGCATGCGAAACAAACGAGTTAGCTTCAAATCCAAACGAAACACATGATTTAGCTTCAAATAAATGCGAAGTAGAAGGCTTATCTTCGAATCCATGCGTAACAAATGGTTTAGCTTTAAATACTTTTGATATACATGATTTAGCTTCAACTGCATGCGAAACAAACGAGTTAGCTTCAAATCCCCGTGAAACACATGATTCAGTTTCAAATTAAAGTGAAGTAGAAGGCTTAGCTGCAAATCCATGCCAAACAAATGGTTCAGCTTCAAATACTTGTGATATACATGATTTAGATTCAACTGTATGCAAAACAAACGAGTTAACTTCACATCCATGCGAAACACATGATTTAACTTCAAATTCATGCGAAGTAGAAGGCTTACCTTCAAATCCATGCGAAACGAATGGTTTAGCTTCAAATACTTGTTTTATACACGGATTAGCTTCAACTGCATTCGAAACAAACGAGTTAGTTTCAAAACCATGCGAAACACATGATTTACCTTCAAATCAATGAGAAGTAGAAGGCTTAGCTTCAAATCCATGCGAGACGAATGGATTAGCTTCAAATACTTGTTTTATACACGGATTAGCTTCAACTGCATTCGGAACAAACGAGTTAGCTTCAAAACCATGCGAAACACATGATTTACCTTCAAATCAATGCGAAGTAGAATGCTTAGCACCAAATCAATGTGAAACAAATTGTTTAGCATTAAATACTTGTGATATACATGATTCAGTTTCAACGTCATGCGAAACAAACGAGTTAGCTTCAAATCCCAGCTTAGCACATCATTCAATTTCAAATCAAAGCGAAGTACAATGCTTAGCATCAAATCCATGCCAAACAAATGGTTCAGCTTCAAATACTTCTGATTTACACGGTTTAGATTCAACTGCATTCGAAACAAACGAGTTAGTTTCAAAACCATGCGAAACACATGATTTACCTTCAAATCAATGCGAAGTAGAAGGCTTAGCTTCAAATCTATGCGAAACAAATGGTTTAGCTTCAAATACTTGTGATATACATGATTTAGCTTCAGCTGCATGCGAAAAAAATGAGTTAGCCTCAAATCCAAGCGAGACACATGATTCAGCTTCAAATCAATGCGAAGTAGACGGCTTAGCTTCAAATCCATGCGAAACAAATAGTTCAGCTTCAAATACTTGTGATATACATGATTTAGCTTCAACTCTAAGCGAAACTAACGAGTTAGCTTCAAACCATGCGGAACACATGATTTAGCTACAAATCAATGCGAACAGGAAGGCTTAGTTTCAAATTCATGCGAAACGAATAGTTTAGCTTCATATACTTGTTTTATACATTAGTTAGCTTCAACTGCATGCGAAACAAACGAGTTAGCTTCAAATCCAAACGAAACACATGATTTAGCTTCAAATAAATGCGAAGTAGAAGGCTTATCTTCGAATCCATGCGTAACAAATGGTTTAGCTTTAAATACTTGTGATATACATGATTCAGCTTCAACTGCATGCGAAACAAACGAGTTAGCTTCAAATCCACGCGAATCACATGATTTATCTTCAAATCAATGCGAGGTAGAAGGCTTAGTTTCAAATCCATGCGAAACACATGATTTAGCTTCAAATCAATGCGAAGTAAAAGGATTAGCTTCAAATCCATGCGAAGCCAATTGTGTAGATTCAAATACTTGTTTTATACACGATTTAGCTTCAACTGCACCTGAAACAAACGTGTTAGCTTCAAATTCGAACGAAAAACATGATTCAGCTTTAAATCAATGCCAAGTTGAAGGCTTGGCTTCAAATCCTTGCGATCAAATGGTTTAGTTTCAAATACCTGTGGTATACATGATTTAGCTTCAACTGCATGTGAAACAGACGTGTTAACTTCAAATTCAAGCGAAATATATGATTTAGCTTCAAATCAATGCGAAGTAGAAGGCTTAGTTCCAAATCAATGCGAAACTAATGGTTTAGCTTCAAATACTTGTGATATACATGATTCAGGTTCAACTGCAGGCGAAACAAACGAGTTAGCTTCAAATCCCAACTTAGCTCATGATTCAATTTCAAATCAAAGCGAAGTAGAAGGCTTAGCTTCAAATCCATGCCAAACAAATGGTTCAGCTTCAAATACTTGTGATATACACGGTTTAGCTTCAACTGCATTCGAAACAAACGAGTTAGTTTCAAAACCATGCGAAACACATGATTTACCTTCAAATCAATGCGAAGTAGAAGGCTTAGCTTCAAAGCTATGCGAAACAAATGGTTTAGCATCAAATACTTGTGATATACATGATTTAGATTCAGCTGCATGCGAAATAAATGAGTTAGCCTCAAATCCAAGCGAAACACATGATTCAGGTTCAAATCAATGCGAAGTAGACGGCTTAGCTTCAAATCCATGCGGAACAAATGGTTTAGATTCAAATACTTGTGATATAAATGATATAGCTTCAACAGCAAGCGAAACAAACGAGTTAGCTTCAAATCCAAGCGAAACACATGATTTAGCTACAAATCAACGCGAAGTAGAATGCTTAGCTTCAAATGCATGCGAATCAAATGGTTTAGCTTCAAATGCTTGTGATATACATGATTTATATTCAACTGCATGCGATACAAACGAGTTAGCTTCAAATCCATGCGAAACACATGATTTAGCTTAATATTCATGCGAAGCTAATGGTTTAGCTTCTAATACTTGTGATATACATGATTTAGTTTCTACTGCATGCGAACCAAACGTGATAGCTTCAAATCCAAGCCAAAGACATGATTTTGGTTCAAATCAATGCGAGGTAGAAGGATTAGCTTCAAATCCATGCGAAACACATGATTTATCTTCAAATTCATTCGAAACACATTGTTTAGCTTTAAATCCTTCCGAAACAAGTAGTTTAGCTTCAAATTCTTGTTTTATACATGAATTAACTTCAACTGCAGGCAAAACAAACGAGTTAGCTTCAAATCTGTGCGAAGCACATGATTTAGCATCAAATCATGCAGACGAAACAATCGAGTTAGCTTCAAATCCATTCGAAACACATGATTTAGGTTCAAATTCATTCGAAGCACATTGTTTAGCTTCAGATCCATGCGAAACAAATAGTTTAGCTTCAAATTCTTGTTTTATGCATGATTTAGCTTCAACTGCATGCGAAACAAACGAGTTAGCTTCAAATCCACGCGAATCACATGATTTATCTTCAAATCAATGCGAAGTGGAAGCATTAGCTTCAAATCTATGCCAATCAAACAGTTTAGCTTCAAATACTTGTGATATACATGATTCAGCTTCAAATTCAGGCAAAACAAACGAGTTAGCTTCAAATCCATACGAAACACATGATTTAGCTTCAAATTCATTCGAAACACATTGTTTAGCTTCAAATCCATGCGAAACAAATGGTTTAGCTTCAAATACTTGTGATATACATGATATAGCTTCAAATGGATGTGAAACAAACGAGTTAGCTTCAAATACAAGAGAAACACATGATTTAGCTTCAAATCAATGCGAAGTAGAAGGCTTAGCTTCAAATCAATGCGAATCAAATGCTTTAGCTTCAAATACTTGTGATATAAATGATTTAGCTTCAAATGCAGGCGAAATGAACGAGTTAGCTTCAGATCCACGCGAATCACATGATTTAGCTTCAAATTAATGCGAAGTAGAAGGCTTAGCTTCAAGTCCAAACGAATCAAATGGTTTAGCTTCAAATACTTGTGATATACATGATTCAGCTTCAAATACAGGCAAAACAAACGAGTTAGCTTCAAATCCACGCGAAACACATGATTTTGCTTCAAATTCATTCGAAGCACATTTTTTAGCTTCAAATCCATGCGAAACAAATAGTTTAGCTTCAAATTCTTGTTCTATGCATGATTTAGCTTCAACTGCATGCGAAGAAAACACGTTAGCTTCACATCCAAGCGAAACACATGATTTAGCTTCAAATCAATGCGAAGTAGGAGGCTTATCTTCGAATCCATGCGAAACAAATAGTTTAGTTTCAAATTCTTGTTTTATACATGATTTAGCTTCAACTGCGTGCGAAACAAACGAGTTAGCTTCAAATCCATTCGAAACACATGATTTAGTCACAACTTCATTCGATAGAAATGGTTCACCTTAATATTCATGCGAATCAAATGGTTTAGTTTCAAATACTTGTGATATACATGATTTAGCTTCAACTGCATGCGAAACAAACGAGTTACTTTCAAATCCAAGCGAAACAAATGATTCAGCTTCAAATCAATCCGAAGTAGAAGGCTTAACTTCAAATCCACGCGAAACAGATGGTTTAGCATCAAATTCTTGCTCTATACATGATTTAGCTTCAACTGCATGCGAAACAAACGAGTTAGCTTCAAATCCATGCGAAACACATGATTTAGCTTCAAATCAATGCTAAGTAGAAGGCTTAGTTTCAAATCCATGAGAAACAAATGGTTTGGCTTCAAATAATAGTGATATAGATGAGGTAGCTTCAACTGCATGCGAAACAATCGAGTTAGCTTCAAATCCATGCGAAACACATGATTTAGCTTCAAATAAATGCGAAGTGGAAGGCTTAGACCCAAATCCACGCGAAACAGATGGTTTAGCATCAAATTCTTGTTTTATACATGGTTTAGCTTCAACTGCATGCGAAAGAAACGAGTTAGCTTCAAATCCATACGAAACACATGATTTAGCTTCAAATGCAGGCGAAATGAACGACTTAGCTTCAAATCCACGCGAACTACATGATTTAGCTTCAAATCAGTGCGAAGTAGAATGCTTATCTTCGAATCCATGCGAAATAAATGGTTTAGCTTCAAATCAGTGCTAAGTAGAAGGCTTAGTTTCAAATCCATGCGTAACAAATGGTTTAGCTTTAAATACTTTTGATATACATGATTTAGCTTCAACTGCATGCGAAACAAACGAGTTAGCTTCAAATCCCCGTGAAACACATGATTCAGTTTCAAATTAAAGTGAAGTAGAAGGCTTAGCTGCAAATCCATGCCAAACAAATGGTTCAGCTTCAAATACTTGTGATATACATGATTTAGATTCAACTGTATGCAAAACAAACGAGTTAACTTCACATCCATGCGAAACACATGATTTAACTTCAAATTCATGCGAAGTAGAAGGCTTACCTTCAAATCCATGCGAAACGAATGGTTTAGCTTCAAATACTTGTTTTATACACGGATTAGCTTCAACTGCATTCGAAACAAACGAGTTAGTTTCAAAACCATGCGAAACACATGATTTACCTTCAAATCAATGAGAAGTAGAAGGCTTAGCTTCAAATCCATGCGAGACGAATGGATTAGCTTCAAATACTTGTTTTATACACGGATTAGCTTCAACTGCATTCGGAACAAACGAGTTAGCTTCAAAACCATGCGAAACACATGATTTACCTTCAAATCAATGCGAAGTAGAATGCTTAGCACCAAATCAATGTGAAACAAATTGTTTAGCATTAAATACTTGTGATATACATGATTCAGTTTCAACGTCATGCGAAACAAACGAGTTAGCTTCAAATCCCAGCTTAGCACATCATTCAATTTCAAATCAAAGCGAAGTACAATGCTTAGCATCAAATCCATGCCAAACAAATGGTTCAGCTTCAAATACTTCTGATTTACACGGTTTAGCTTCAACTGCATTCGAAACAAACGAGTTAGTTTCAAAACCATGCGAAACACATGATTTACCTTCAAATCAATGCGAAGTAGAAGGCTTAGCTTCAAATCTATGCGAAACAAATGGTTTAGCTTCAAATACTTGTGATATACATGATTTAGCTTCAGCTGCATGCGAAAAAAATGAGTTAGCCTCAAATCCAAGCGAGACACATGATTCAGCTTCAAATCAATGCGAAGTAGACGGCTTAGCTTCAAATCCATGCGAAACAAATAGTTCAGCTTCAAATACTTGTGATATACATGATTTAGCTTCAACTCTAAGCGAAACTAACGAGTTAGCTTCAAACCATGCGGAACACATGATTTAGCTACAAATCAATGCGAACAGGAAGGCTTAGTTTCAAATTCATGCGAAACGAATAGTTTAGCTTCATATACTTGTTTTATACATTAGTTAGCTTCAACTGCATGCGAAACAAACGAGTTAGCTTCAAATCCAAACGAAACACATGATTTAGCTTCAAATAAATGCGAAGTAGAAGGCTTATCTTCGAATCCATGCGTAACAAATGGTTTAGCTTTAAATACTTGTGATATACATGATTCAGCTTCAACTGCATGCGAAACAAACGAGTTAGCTTCAAATCCACGCGAATCACATGATTTATCTTCAAATCAATGCGAGGTAGAAGGCTTAGTTTCAAATCCATGCGAAACACATGATTTAGCTTCAAATCAATGCGAAGTAAAAGGATTAGCTTCAAATCCATGCGAAGCCAATTGTGTAGATTCAAATACTTGTTTTATACACGATTTAGCTTCAACTGCACCTGAAACAAACGTGTTAGCTTCAAATTCGAACGAAAAACATGATTCAGCTTTAAATCAATGCCAAGTTGAAGGCTTGGCTTCAAATCCTTGCGATCAAATGGTTTAGTTTCAAATACCTGTGGTATACATGATTTAGCTTCAACTGCATGTGAAACAGACGTGTTAACTTCAAATTCAAGCGAAATATATGATTTAGCTTCAAATCAATGCGAAGTAGAAGGCTTAGTTCCAAATCAATGCGAAACTAATGGTTTAGCTTCAAATACTTGTGATATACATGATTCAGGTTCAACTGCAGGCGAAACAAACGAGTTAGCTTCAAATCCCAACTTAGCTCATGATTCAATTTCAAATCAAAGCGAAGTAGAAGGCTTAGCTTCAAATCCATGCCAAACAAATGGTTCAGCTTCAAATACTTGTGATATACACGGTTTAGCTTCAACTGCATTCGAAACAAACGAGTTAGTTTCAAAACCATGCGAAACACATGATTTACCTTCAAATCAATGCGAAGTAGAAGGCTTAGCTTCAAAGCTATGCGAAACAAATGGTTTAGCATCAAATACTTGTGATATACATGATTTAGATTCAGCTGCATGCGAAATAAATGAGTTAGCCTCAAATCCAAGCGAAACACATGATTCAGGTTCAAATCAATGCGAAGTAGACGGCTTAGCTTCAAATCCATGCGGAACAAATGGTTTAGATTCAAATACTTGTGATATAAATGATATAGCTTCAACAGCAAGCGAAACAAACGAGTTAGCTTCAAATCCAAGCGAAACACATGATTTAGCTACAAATCAACGCGAAGTAGAATGCTTAGCTTCAAATGCATGCGAATCAAATGGTTTAGCTTCAAATGCTTGTGATATACATGATTTATATTCAACTGCATGCGATACAAACGAGTTAGCTTCAAATCCATGCGAAACACATGATTTAGCTTAATATTCATGCGAAGCTAATGGTTTAGCTTCTAATACTTGTGATATACATGATTTAGTTTCTACTGCATGCGAACCAAACGTGATAGCTTCAAATCCAAGCCAAAGACATGATTTTGGTTCAAATCAATGCGAGGTAGAAGGATTAGCTTCAAATCCATGCGAAACACATGATTTATCTTCAAATTCATTCGAAACACATTGTTTAGCTTTAAATCCTTCCGAAACAAGTAGTTTAGCTTCAAATTCTTGTTTTATACATGAATTAACTTCAACTGCAGGCAAAACAAACGAGTTAGCTTCAAATCTGTGCGAAGCACATGATTTAGCATCAAATCATGCAGACGAAACAATCGAGTTAGCTTCAAATCCATTCGAAACACATGATTTAGGTTCAAATTCATTCGAAGCACATTGTTTAGCTTCAGATCCATGCGAAACAAATAGTTTAGCTTCAAATTCTTGTTTTATGCATGATTTAGCTTCAACTGCATGCGAAACAAACGAGTTAGCTTCAAATCCACGCGAATCACATGATTTATCTTCAAATCAATGCGAAGTGGAAGCATTAGCTTCAAATCTATGCCAATCAAACAGTTTAGCTTCAAATACTTGTGATATACATGATTCAGCTTCAAATTCAGGCAAAACAAACGAGTTAGCTTCAAATCCATACGAAACACATGATTTAGCTTCAAATTCATTCGAAACACATTGTTTAGCTTCAAATCCATGCGAAACAAATGGTTTAGCTTCAAATACTTGTGATATACATGATATAGCTTCAAATGGATGTGAAACAAACGAGTTAGCTTCAAATACAAGAGAAACACATGATTTAGCTTCAAATCAATGCGAAGTAGAAGGCTTAGCTTCAAATCAATGCGAATCAAATGCTTTAGCTTCAAATACTTGTGATATAAATGATTTAGCTTCAAATGCAGGCGAAATGAACGAGTTAGCTTCAGATCCACGCGAATCACATGATTTAGCTTCAAATTAATGCGAAGTAGAAGGCTTAGCTTCAAGTCCAAACGAATCAAATGGTTTAGCTTCAAATACTTGTGATATACATGATTCAGCTTCAAATACAGGCAAAACAAACGAGTTAGCTTCAAATCCACGCGAAACACATGATTTTGCTTCAAATTCATTCGAAGCACATTTTTTAGCTTCAAATCCATGCGAAACAAATAGTTTAGCTTCAAATTCTTGTTCTATGCATGATTTAGCTTCAACTGCATGCGAAGAAAACACGTTAGCTTCACATCCAAGCGAAACACATGATTTAGCTTCAAATCAATGCGAAGTAGGAGGCTTATCTTCGAATCCATGCGAAACAAATAGTTTAGTTTCAAATTCTTGTTTTATACATGATTTAGCTTCAACTGCGTGCGAAACAAACGAGTTAGCTTCAAATCCATTCGAAACACATGATTTAGTCACAACTTCATTCGATAGAAATGGTTCACCTTAATATTCATGCGAATCAAATGGTTTAGTTTCAAATACTTGTGATATACATGATTTAGCTTCAACTGCATGCGAAACAAACGAGTTAGTTTCAAAACCATGCGAAACACATGATTTACCTTCAAATCAATGAGAAGTAGAAGGCTTAGCTTCAAATCCATGCGAGACGAATGGATTAGCTTCAAATACTTGTTTTATACACGGATTAGCTTCAACTGCATTCGAAACAAACGAGTTAGCTTCAAAACCATGCGAAACACATGATTTACCTTCAAATCAATGCGAAGTAGAATGCTTAGCACCAAATCAATGTGAAACAAATTGTTTAGCATTAAATACTTGTGATATACATGATTCAGTTTCAACGTCATGCGAAACAAACGAGTTAGCTTCAAATCCCAGCTTAGCACATCATTCAATTTCAAATCAAAGCGAAGTACAATGCTTAGCATCAAATCCATGCCAAACAAATGGTTCAGCTTCAAATACTTCTGATATACACGGTTTAGCTTCAACTGCATTCGAAACAAACGAGTTAGTTTCAAAACCATGCGAAACACATGATTTACCTTCAAATCAATGCGAAGTAGAAGGCTTAGCTTCAAATCTATGCGAAACAAATGGTTTAGCTTCAAATACTTGTGATATACATGATTTAGCTTCAGCTGCATGCGAAAAAAATGAGTTAGCCTCAAATCCAAGCGAGACACATGATTCAGCTTCAAATCAATGCGAAGTAGACGGCTTAGCTTCAAATCCATGCGAAACAAATAGTTCAGCTTCAAATACTTGTGATATACATGATTTAGCTTCAACTCTAAGCGAAACTAACGAGTTAGCTTCAAACCATGCGGAACACATGATTTAGCTACAAATCAATGCGAACAGGAAGGCTTAGTTTCAAATTCATGCGAAACGAATAGTTTAGCTTCATATACTTGTTTTATACATTAGTTAGCTTCAACTGCATGCGAAACAAACGAGTTAGCTTCAAATCCAAACGAAACACATGATTTAGCTTCAAATAAATGCGAAGAAGAAGGCTTATCTTCGAATCCATGCGTAACAAATGGTTTAGCTTTAAATACTTGTGATATACATGATTTAGCTTCAACTGCATGCGAAACAAACGAGTTAGCTTCAAATCCACGCGAATCACATGATTTATCTTCAAATCAATGCGAAGTGGAAGCATTAGCTTCAAATCTATGCCAATCAAACAGTTTAGCTTCAAATACTTGTGATATACATGATTCAGCTTCAAATTCAGGCAAAACAAACGAGTTAGCTTCAAATCCATACGAAACACATGATTTAGCTTCAAATTCATTCGAAACACATTGTTTAGCTTCAAATCCATGCGAAACAAATGGTTTAGCTTCAAATACTTGTGATATACATGATATAGCTTCAAATGGAGGTGAAACAAACGAGTTAGCTTCAAATACAAGAGAAACACATGATTTAGCTTCAAATCAATGCGAAGTAGAAGGCTTAGCTTCAAATCAATGCGAATCAAATGCTTTAGCTTCAAATACTTGTGATATAAATGATTTAGCTTCAAATGCAGGCGAAATGAACGAGTTAGCTTCAGATCCACGCGAATCACATGATTTAGCTTCAAATTAATGCGAAGTAGAAGGCTTAGCTTCAAGTCCAAACGAATCAAATGGTTTAGCTTCAAATACTTGTGATATACATGATTCAGCTTCAAATACAGGCAAAACAAACGAGTTAGCTTCAAATCCATGCGAAACACATGATTTAGCTTCAAATTCATTCGAAGCACATTTTTTAGCTTCAAATCCATGCGAAACAAATAGTTTAGCTTCAAATTCTTGTTCTATGCATGATTTAGCTTCAACTGCATGCGAGGAAAACACGTTAGCTTCACATCCAAGCTTAACACATGATTTAGCTTCAAATCAATGCGAAGTAGGAGGCTTATCTTCGAATCCATGCGAAACAAATAGTTTAGTTTCAAATTCTTGTTTTATACATGATTTAGCTTCAACTGCGTGCGAAACAAACGAGTTAGCTTCAAATCCATTCGAAACACATGATTTAGTCACAACTTCATTCGATAGAAATGGTTCACCTTAATATTCATGCGAATCAAATGGTTTAGTTTCAAATACTTGTGATATACATGATTTAGCTTCAACTGCATGCGAAACAAACGAGTTACTTTCAAATCCAAGCGAAACAAATGATTCAACTTCAAATCAATCCGAAGTAGAAGGCTTAGCTTCAAATCCACGCGAAACAGATGGTTTAGCATCAAATTCTTGCTCTATACATGATTTAGCTTCAACTGCATGCGAAACAAACGAGTTAGCTTCAAATCCATGCGAAACACATGATTTAGCTTAATATTCATGCGAAGCTAATGGTTTAGCTTCTAATACTTGTGATATACATGATTTAGTTTCTACTGCATGCGAACCAAACGTGATAGCTTCAAATCCAAGCCAAAGACATGATTTTGGTTCAAATCAATGCGAGGTAGAAGGATTAGCTTCAAATCCATGCGAAACACATGATTTATCTTCAAATTCATTCGAAACACATTGTTTAGCTTTAAATCCTTCCGAAACAAGTAGTTTAGCTTCAAATTCTTGTTTTATACATGAATTAACTTCAACTGCAGGCAAAACAAACGAGTTAGCTTCAAATCTGTGCGAAGCACATGATTTAGCATCAAATCATGCAGACGAAACAATCGAGTTAGCTTCAAATCCATTCGAAACACATGATTTAGGTTCAAATTCATTCGAAGCACATTGTTTAGCTTCAGATCCATGCGAAACAAATAGTTTAGCTTCAAATTCTTGTTTTATGCATGATTTAGCTTCAACTGCATGCGAAACAAACGAGTTAGCTTCAAATCCACGCGAGTCACATGATTTATCTTCAAATCAATGCGAAGTGGAAGCATTAGCTTCAAATCTATGCCAATCAAACAGTTTAGCTTCAAATACTTGTGATATACATGATTCAGCTTCAAATTCAGGCAAAACAAACGAGTTAGCTTCAAATCCATACGAAACACATGATTTAGCTTCAAATTCATTCGAAACACATTGTTTAGCTTCAAATCCATGCGAAACAAATGGTTTAGCTTCAAATACTTGTGATATACATGATATAGCTTCAAATGGATGTGAAACAAACGAGTTAGCTTCAAATACAAGAGAAACACATGATTTAGCTTCAAATCAATGCGAAGTAGAAGGCTTAGCTTCAAATCAATGCGAATCAAATGCTTTAGCTTCAAATACTTGTGATATAAATGATTTAGCTTCAAATGCAGGCGAAATGAACGAGTTAGCTTCAGATCCACGCGAATCACATGATTTAGCTTCAAATTAATGCGAAGTAGAAGGCTTAGCTTCAAGTCCAAACGAATCAAATGGTTTAGCTTCAAATACTTGTGATATACATGATTCAGCTTCAAATACAGGCAAAACAAACGAGTTAGCTTCAAATCCACGCGAAACACATGATTTTGCTTCAAATTCATTCGAAGCACATTTTTTAGCTTCAAATCCATGCGAAACAAATAGTTTAGCTTCAAATTCTTGTTCTATGCATGATTTAGCTTCAACTGCATGCGAAGAAAACACGTTAGCTTCACATCCAAGCGAAACACATGATTTAGCTTCAAATCAATGCGAAGTAGGAGGCTTATCTTCGAATCCATGCGAAACAAATAGTTTAGTTTCAAATTCTTGTTTTATACATGATTTAGCTTCAACTGCGTGCGAAACAAACGAGTTAGCTTCAAATCCATTCGAAACACATGATTTAGTCACAACTTCATTCGATAGAAATGGTTCACCTTAATATTCATGCGAATCAAATGGTTTAGTTTCAAATACTTGTGATATACATGATTTAGCTTCAACTGCATGCGAAACAAACGAGTTAGTTTCAAAACCATGCGAAACACATGATTTACCTTCAAATCAATGAGAAGTAGAAGGCTTAGCTTCAAATCCATGCGAGACGAATGGATTAGCTTCAAATACTTGTTTTATACACGGATTAGCTTCAACTGCATTCGAAACAAACGAGTTAGCTTCAAAACCATGCGAAACACATGATTTACCTTCAAATCAATGCGAAGTAGAATGCTTAGCACCAAATCAATGTGAAACAAATTGTTTAGCATTAAATACTTGTGATATACATGATTCAGTTTCAACGTCATGCGAAACAAACGAGTTAGCTTCAAATCCCAGCTTAGCACATCATTCAATTTCAAATCAAAGCGAAGTACAATGCTTAGCATCAAATCCATGCCAAACAAATGGTTCAGCTTCAAATACTTCTGATATACACGGTTTAGCTTCAACTGCATTCGAAACAAACGAGTTAGTTTCAAAACCATGCGAAACACATGATTTACCTTCAAATCAATGCGAAGTAGAAGGCTTAGCTTCAAATCTATGCGAAACAAATGGTTTAGCTTCAAATACTTGTGATATACATGATTTAGCTTCAGCTGCATGCGAAAAAAATGAGTTAGCCTCAAATCCAAGCGAGACACATGATTCAGCTTCAAATCAATGCGAAGTAGACGGCTTAGCTTCAAATCCATGCGAAACAAATAGTTCAGCTTCAAATACTTGTGATATACATGATTTAGCTTCAACTCTAAGCGAAACTAACGAGTTAGCTTCAAACCATGCGGAACACATGATTTAGCTACAAATCAATGCGAACAGGAAGGCTTAGTTTCAAATTCATGCGAAACGAATAGTTTAGCTTCATATACTTGTTTTATACATTAGTTAGCTTCAACTGCATGCGAAACAAACGAGTTAGCTTCAAATCCAAACGAAACACATGATTTAGCTTCAAATAAATGCGAAGAAGAAGGCTTATCTTCGAATCCATGCGTAACAAATGGTTTAGCTTTAAATACTTGTGATATACATGATTTAGCTTCAACTGCATGCGAAACAAACGAGTTAGCTTCAAATCCACGCGAATCACATGATTTATCTTCAAATCAATGCGAAGTGGAAGCATTAGCTTCAAATCTATGCCAATCAAACAGTTTAGCTTCAAATACTTGTGATATACATGATTCAGCTTCAAATTCAGGCAAAACAAACGAGTTAGCTTCAAATCCATACGAAACACATGATTTAGCTTCAAATTCATTCGAAACACATTGTTTAGCTTCAAATCCATGCGAAACAAATGGTTTAGCTTCAAATACTTGTGATATACATGATATAGCTTCAAATGGAGGTGAAACAAACGAGTTAGCTTCAAATACAAGAGAAACACATGATTTAGCTTCAAATCAATGCGAAGTAGAAGGCTTAGCTTCAAATCAATGCGAATCAAATGCTTTAGCTTCAAATACTTGTGATATAAATGATTTAGCTTCAAATGCAGGCGAAATGAACGAGTTAGCTTCAGATCCACGCGAATCACATGATTTAGCTTCAAATTAATGCGAAGTAGAAGGCTTAGCTTCAAGTCCAAACGAATCAAATGGTTTAGCTTCAAATACTTGTGATATACATGATTCAGCTTCAAATACAGGCAAAACAAACGAGTTAGCTTCAAATCCATGCGAAACACATGATTTAGCTTCAAATTCATTCGAAGCACATTTTTTAGCTTCAAATCCATGCGAAACAAATAGTTTAGCTTCAAATTCTTGTTCTATGCATGATTTAGCTTCAACTGCATGCGAGGAAAACACGTTAGCTTCACATCCAAGCTTAACACATGATTTAGCTTCAAATCAATGCGAAGTAGGAGGCTTATCTTCGAATCCATGCGAGACAAATAGTTTAGTTTCAAATTCTTGTTTTATACATGATTTAGCTTCAACTGCGTGCGAAACAAACGAGTTAGCTTCAAATCCATTCGAAACACATGATTTAGTCACAACTTCATTCGATAGAAATGGTTCACCTTAATATTCATGCGAATCAAATGGTTTAGTTTCAAATACTTGTGATATACATGATTTAGCTTCAACTGCATGCGAAACAAACGAGTTACTTTCAAATCCAAGCGAAACAAATGATTCAACTTCAAATCAATCCGAAGTAGAAGGCTTAGCTTCAAATCCACGCGAAACAGATGGTTTAGCATCAAATTCTTGCTCTATACATGATTTAGCTTCAACTGCATGCGAAACAAACGAGTTAGCTTCAAATCCATGCGAAACACATGATTTAGCTTCAAATCAATGCTAAGTAGAAGGCTTAGTTTCAAATCCATGAGAAACAAATGGTTTGGCTTCAAATAATAGTGATATAGATGAGGTAGCTTCAACTGCATGCGAAACAATCGAGTTAGCTTCAAATCCATGCGAAACACATGATTTAGCTTCAAATAAATGCGAAGTGGAAGGCTTAGACCCAAATCCACGCGAAACAGATGGTTTAGCATCAAATTCTTGTTTTATACATGGTTTAGCTTCAACTGCATGCGAAAGAAACGAGTTAGCTTCAAATCCATACGAAACACATGATTTAGCTTCAAATCAGTGCTAAGTAGAAGGCTTAGTTTCAAATCCATGAGAAAGATATGGTTTAGCTTCAAATACTTGTGATATAAATGATTTAGCTTCTAATGCAGGCGAAATGAACGACTTAGCTTCAAATCCACGCGAACTACATGATTTAGCTTCAAATCAATGCGAAGTAGAATGCTTATCTTCGAATCCATGCGAAATAAATGGTTTAGCTTCATATACTTGTGATATACATGATATAGCTTCAAATGCAGGTGAAACAAACGAGTTAGCTTCAAATCCATGCGACACACATGATTTAGCTTCAAATCAGTGCGAAGTAGAAGGCTTATCTTCGAATCCATGCGAAACAATTGGTTTATCTTCAAATACTTGTGATATACATGATTTAGCTTCAACTGCATGCGAAACAAACGAGTTAGAATCAAATCCATGCAAAAAACATGATTTAGTTTCAAATCAATGCGACCTAGACGGTTTCGCTTCTAATCCAAGCGAAACACATGATTTAGCTTCAAATCAATGCGATGTAGAAGGTTTTGCTTCAAATCCATGAGTAACAAATGATTTAGCATCAAACACTTGCGATATAAGTGATATAGCTTCAAATGCAGGCGAAACTAACGAGTTACCTACAAATCCATGCGAAACACATGATTTAGCTGCAAATCAATCCTCTGTAGAAGGTTAAGTTTCAAATCCATGCGAAACATATGATTTAGGTTCAGATACTTGCGATATAAGTGATATAGCTTCGAATTCAGACGAAACAAACGACTTAGCTTCGAATCAATACGATGTAGAAGGTTTAGCTTCAAACCCATACGATGTAGAATGTTTAGCTTCAAATCCATGCGAAACAAATGAGTTAGCTTCAAATCAATACGATGTAGAAGGTTTAGCTCCAAATCCATGCGAAACAAATGATTTGTCTTCAAACACTTGCGATATAAGTGATATAGCATCAAATGCAGACGAATCAAACGAGTTAGCTTCAAAATCCATGCGAAACACATCATTTATCGTTAAATCCATGCGAAGTAGAAGGCTTAGCTTCTAATCCATGCGAAACAAATGATTTAGGTTCAGATACTTGCGATATAAGTGATGTAGCTTCAAATGCAGGAGAAACAATCGAGTTAGAATCAAATCCATGCAAAAAACATGATTTAGTTTCAAATCAATGCGACGTAGACGGTTTCGCTTCTAATCCAAGCAAAACACATGATTTAGCTTCAAATCAATGCGATACAGAAGGTTTAGCTTCAAATTCATGAGAAACAAATGATTTAGCATCAATCACTTGGGATATAAGTGATATAGCTTCAAAAGCAGACGAATCAAACGCGTTAGCTTCAAAATCCATGCGATACACATAATTTAGCTTTAAATCCATGCGAAGTAGAAGGCTTAGCTTCAAATCCATGCGAAACAAATGATTTAGGTTCAGATACTTGCGATATAAGTGATGTAGCTTCAAATGCTGGAGAAACGAACGAGTTAGAATCAAATCCATGCAAAAAACATGATTTAGTTTCAAATCAATGCGACGTAGACGGTTTAGCTTCAAATCCAAGCGAAACACATGATTTAGCTTCAAATCAATGCGATGTAGAAGGTTTAGCTTCAAATCCATGAGAAACAAATAATTTAGCATCAAACACTTGGGATATAAGTGATATAGCTTCAACTGCATGCGAAACAAACGAGTTAGCTTCAAATCCCCGTGAAACACATGATTCAGTTTCAAATTAAAGTGAAGTAGAAGGCTTAGCTGCAAATCCATGCCAAACAAATGGTTCAGCTTCAAATACTTGTGATATACATGATTTAGCTTCAACTGTATGCAAAACAAACGAGTTAGTTTCAAAACCATGCGAAACACATGATTTACCTTCAAATCAATGAGAAGTAGAAGGCTTAGCTTCAAATCCATGCGAGACGAATGGATTAGCTTCAAATACTTGTTTTATACACGGATTAGCTTCAACTGCATTCGAAACAAACGAGTTAGCTTCAAAACCATGCGAAACACATGATTTACCTTCAAATCAATGCGAAGTAGAATGCTTAGCACCAAATCAATGTGAAACAAATTGTTTAGCATTAAATACTTGTGATATACATGATTTAGCTTAAGCTGCATGCGAAAAAAATGAGTTAGCCTCAAATCCAAGCGAGACACATGATTCAGCTTCAAATCAATGCGAAGTAGACGGCTTAGCTTCACATCCATGCGAAACAAATGGTTTAGCTTCAAATACTCGTGATATAAATGATTTAGTTTCAACAGCAAGCGAAACAAACGAGTTAACTTCACATCCATGCGAAACAAATGATTTAGCTTCAAATCCATTCGAAGCACATGGTTTAGCTTAATATTCATGCGGGACAAATGTTACTGCTTCAAATACTTGTGACATACATGATTTAGCTTCAACTGCATGCGAAACAAACGTGCTAGCCTCAAATCCAAGCGAGACACATGATTCAGCTTCAAATCAATGCGAAGTAGACGGCTTAGCTTCACATCCATGCGAAACAAATGGTTTAGCTTCAAATACTTGTGATATAAATGATTTAGTTTCAACAGCAAGCGAAACAAACGAGTTAACTTCACATCCATGCGAAACAAATGATTTAGCTTCAAATCCATTCGAAGCACATGGTTTAGCTTAATATTCATGCGGGACAAATGTTACTGCTTCAAATACTTGTGACATACATGATTTAGCTTCAACTGCATGCGAAACAAACGTGCTAGCCTCAAATCCAAGCGAAACACATGATTTAGCTACAAATCAATGCGAAGTAGACGGCTTAGCTTCAAATGCATGCGAATCAAATGTTTTAGCTTCAAATGCTTGTGATATACATGATTTAGCTTCGACTGCATGCGAAACAAACGAGTTAGCTTCAAATCCCCGTGAAACACATGACTCAGTTTCAAATCAAAGTGAAGTAGAAGGCTTAGCTGCAAATCCATGCCAAACAAATGGTTCAGCTTCAAATACTTGTGATATACATGATTTAGCTTCAACTGTATGCAAAACAAACGAGTTAACTTCACATCCATGCGAAACACATGATTTAACTTCAAATTCATGCGAAGTAGAAGGCTTACCTTCAAATCCATGCGAAACGAATGGTTTAGCTTCAAATACTTGTTTTATACACGGATTAGCTTCAACTGCATTCGAAACAAACGAGTTAGTTTCAAAACCATGCGAAACACATGATTTACCTTCAAATCAATGAGAAGTAGAAGGCTTAGCTTCAAATCCACGCGAAACAAATGGTTTAGCTTCAAATACTTGTGGTATACACGATTTAGCTTCAACTACATGCGAAACAAACGAGTTAGATTCAAATCCAAGCGAACACGTGATTCAGATTCAAATCAATGCCAACTAGAAGGCTTAGTTTCAAATCCATGCGAAACGAATAGTTTAGCTTCAAATTCTCGTTTTATACATTACTTAGCTTCAACTACATGCGAAACAAACGAGTTAGATTCAAATCCAAGCGAACACGTGATTCAGATTCAAATCAATGCGAAGTAGAAGGCTTAGCTTCAAATCCAGGCGTAACAAATGGTTTAGCTTCAGATACTTGTGATAAACATGATTTAGCTTCAACTGGATGCGAAACAAACGAGATGGCTACATGTCCATGCGAAACACAAGATTTAGATTCAAATTCATTCGAAACACGTGGTTTAACTTATTATTCATGCCAAACAAATAGTTCAGCTTCAAATACTTGTGATATACATGATTTATCTTCAACTGCATGCGAAAGAAACGAGTCAGCTTCAAATCCATGCGGAACACATGATTTAGCTTCAAATAAATGCGAAGTAGAAGGCTTATCTTCGAATCCACGCGTAACAAATGGTTTAGCTTTAAATACTTGTGATATACATCATTTAGCTTCAACTGCATTCGAAACAAACGAGTTAGCTTCAAATCCAAGCGAACACATGATTCAGTTCAAATCAATGCGAAGTAGACGGCTTAGCTTCAAATCCATGCGAAACAAATGGTTTAGCTTCAAATACTTGTGATATAAATGATTTACCTTCAACTGCATGCGAAACAAACGAGTTAGCTTCAAATCCAAGCGAAACACATGATTCAGCTTCAAATCAAAGTGAAGTAGAAGGCTTAGCTGCAAATCCATGCCAAACAAATGGTTCAGCTTCAAATACTTGTGATATACATGATTTAGCTTCAACTGTATGCAAAACAAACGAGTTAACTTCACATCCATGCGAAACACATGATTTAACTTCAAATTCATGCGAAGTAGAAGGCTTACATTCAAATCCATGCGAAACGAATGGTTTAGCTTCAAATACTTGTTTTATACACGGATTAGCTTCAACTGCATTCGAAACAAACGAGTTAGTTTCAAAACCATGCGAAACACATGATTTACCTTCAAATCAATGAGAAGTAGAAGGCTTAGCTTCAAATCCATGCGAGACGAATGGATTAGCTTCAAATACTTGTTTTATACACGGATTAGCTTCAACTGCATTCGAAACAAACGAGTTAGCTTCAAAACCATGCGAAACACATGATTTACCTTCAAATCAATGCGATGTAGAAGGTTTAGCTTCATATCTATGCGAAACAAATGATTTAGCTTCAAATACTTGTGATATAAATGATTTACCTTCAACTGCATGCGAAACAAACGAGTTAGCTTCAAATCCAAGCGAACACATGATTCAGTTCAAATCAATGCGAAGTAGACGGCTTAGCTTCAAATCCATGCGAAACAAATGGTTTAGCTTCAAATACTTGTGATATAAATTATTTACCTTCAACTGCATGCGAAACAAACGAGTTAGCTTCAAATCCAAGCGAAACACATGATTCAGCTTCAAATCAAAGTGAAGTAGAAGGCTTAGCTGCAAATCCATGCCAAACAAATGGTTCAGCTTCAAATACTTGTGATATACATGATTTAGCTTCAACTGTATGCAAAACAAACGAGTTAACTTCACATCCATGCGAAACACATGATTTAACTTCAAATTCATGCGAAGTAGAAGGCTTACCTTCAAATCCATGCGAAACGAACGGTTTAGCTTCAAATACTTGTTTTATACACGGATTAGCTTCAACTGCATTCGAAACAAACGAGTTAGTTTCAAAACCATGCGAAACACATGATTTACCTTCAAATCAATGAGAAGTAGAAGGCTTAGCTTCAACTACATGCGAAACAAACGAGTTAGATTCAAATCCAAGCGAACACGTGATTCAGATTCAAATCAATGCCAACTAGAAGGCTTAGTTTCAAATCCATGCGAAACGAATAGTTTAGCTTCAAATTCTCGTTGAATAGATTACTTAGCTTCAACTACATGCGAAACAAACGAGTTAGATTCAAATCCAAGCGAACACGTGATTCAGATTCAAATCAATGCGAAGTAGAAGGCTTAGCTTCAAATCCAGGCGTAACAAATGGTTTAGCTTCAGATACTTGTGATAAACATGATTTAGCTTCAACTGGATGCCAAACAAACGAGATGGCTACATGTCCATGCGAAACACAAGATTTAGATTCAAATTCATTCGAAAAACGTGGTTTAACTTATTATTCATGCCAAACAAATAGTTCAGCTTCAAATACTTGTGATATACATGATTTAGCTTCAACTCTACGCGAAACTAACGAGTTAGCTTCAAACCATGCGGAACACATGATTTAGCTACAAATCAATGCGAACAGGAAGGCTTAGTTTCAAATTCATGCGAAACGAATAGTTTAGCTTCATATACTTGTTTTATACATTACTTAGCTTCAACTGCATGCGAAACAAACGAGTTAGCTTCAAATCCAAACGAAACACATGATTTAGCTTCAAATAAATGCGAAGTAGAAGGCTTATCTTCGAATCCATGCGTAACAAATGGTTTAGCTTTAAATACTTTTGATATACATGATTTAGCTTCAACTGCATGCGAAACAAACGAGTTAGTTTCAAATCCCCGTGAAACACATGATTCAGTTTCAAATTAAAGTGAAGTAGAAGGCTTAGCTGCAAATCCATGCCAAACAAATGGTTCAGCTTCAAATACTTGTGATATACATGATTTAGCTTCAACTGTATGCAAAACAAACGAGTTAACTTCACATCCATGCGAAACACATGATTTAACTTCAAATTCATGCGAAGTAGAAGGCTTACCTTCAAATCCATGCGAAACGAATGGTTTAGCTTCAAATACTTGTTTTATACACGGATTAGCTTCAACTGCATTCGAAACAAACGAGTTAGTTTCAAAACCATGCGAAACACATGATTTACCTTCAAATCAATGAGAAGTAGAAGGCTTAGCTTCAAATCCATGCGAGACGAATGGATTAGCTTCAAATACTTGTTTTATACACGGATTAGCTTCAACTGCATTCGAAACAAACGAGTTAGCTTCAAAACCATGCGAAACACATGATTTACCTTCAAATCAATGTGAAGTAGAATGCTTAGCACCAAATCAATGTGAAACAAATTGTTTAGCATTAAATACTTGTGATATACATGATTCAGTTTCAACGTCATGCGAAACAAACGAGTTAGCTTCAAATCCCAGCTTAGCACATCATTCAATTTCAAATCAAAGCGAAGTACAATGCTTAGCTTCAAATCCATGCCAAACAAATGGTTCAGCTTCAAATACTTGTGATATACACGGTTTAGCTTCAACTGCATTCGAAACAAACGAGTTAGTTTCAAAACCATGCGAAACACATGATTTACCTTCAAATCAATGCGAAGTAGAAGGCTTATCTTCGAATCCATGCGTAACAAATGGTTTAGCTTTAAATACTTTTGATATACATGATTTAGCTTCAACTGCATGCGAAACAAACGAGTTAGTTTCAAATCCCCGTGAAACACATGATTCAGTTTCAAATTAAAGTGTAGTAGAAGGCTTAGCTGCAAATCCATGCCAAACAAATGGTTCAGCTTCAAATACTTGTGATATACATGATTTAGCTTCAACTGTATGCAAAACAAACGAGTTAACTTCACATCCATGCGAAACACATGATTTAACTTCAAATTCATGCGAAGTAGAAGGCTTACCTTCAAATCCATGCGAAACAAATGGTTTAGCTTCAAATACTTGTGATATAAATGATTTAGTTTCAACAGCAAGCGAAACAAACGAGTTAACTTCACATCCATGCGAAACACATGATTTAGCTACAAATCAATGCGAAGTAGACGGCTTAGCTTCAAATGCATGCGAATCAAATGTTTTAGCTTCAAATGCTTGTGATATACATGATTTAGCTTCGACTGCATGCGAAACAAACGAGTTAGCTTCAAATCCCCGTGAAACACATGACTCAGTTTCAAATCAAAGTGAAGTAGAAGGCTTAGCTGCAAATCCATGCCAAACAAATGGTTCAGCTTCAAATACTTGTGATATACATGATTTAGCTTCAACTGTATGCAAAACAAACGAGTTAACTTCACATCCATGCGAAACACATGATTTAACTTCAAATTCATGCGAAGTAGAAGGCTTACCTTCAAATCCATGCGAAACGAATGGTTTAGCTTCAAATACTTGTTTTATACACGGATTAGCTTCAACTGCATTCGAAACAAACGAGTTAGTTTCAAAACCATGCGAAACACATGATTTACCTTCAAATCAATGAGAAGTAGAAGGCTTAGCTTCAAATCCACGCGAAACAAATGGTTTAGCTTCAAATACTTGTGGTATACACGATTTAGCTTCAACTACATGCGAAACAAACGAGTTAGATTCAAATCCAAGCGAACACGTGATTCAGATTCAAATCAATGCCAACTAGAAGGCTTAGTTTCAAATCCATGCGAAACGAATAGTTTAGCCTCAAATTCTCGTTTTATACATTACTTAGCTTCAACTACATGCGAAACAAACGAGTTAGATTCAAATCCAAGCGAACACGTGATTCAGATTCAAATCAATGCGAAGTAGAAGGCTTAGCTTCAAATCCAGGCGTAACAAATGGTTTAGCTTCAGATACTTGTGATAAACATGATTTAGCTTCAACTGGATGCGAAACAAACGAGATGGCTACATGTCCATGCGAAACACAAGATTTAGATTCAAATTCATTCGAAACACGTGGTTTAACTTATTATTCATGCCAAACAAATAGTTCAGCTTCAAATACTTGTGATATACATGATTTATCTTCAACTGCATGCGAAACAAACGAGTCAGCTTCAAATCCATGCGGAACACATGATTTAGCTACAAATCAATGCGAACAGGAAGGCTTAGTTTCAAATTCATGCGAAACGAATAGTTTAGCTTCATATACTTGTTTTATACATTACTTAGCTTCAACTACATGCGAAACAAACGAGTTAGCTTCAAATCCAGACGAAACACATGATTTAGCTTCAAATAAATGCGAAGTAGAAGGCTTATCTTCGAATCCACGCGTAACAAATGGTTTAGCTTTAAATACTTGTGATATACATCATTTAGCTTCAACTGCATTCGAAACAAACGAGTTAGCTTCAAATCCAAGCGAACACATGATTCAGTTCAAATCAATGCGAAGTAGACGGCTTAGCTTCAAATCCATGCGAAACAAATGGTTTAGCTTCAAATACTTGTGATATAAATGATTTACCTTCAACTGCATGCGAAACAAACGAGTTAGCTTCAAATCCAAGCGAAACACATGACTCAGTTTCAAATCAAAGTGAAGTAGAAGGCTTAGCTGCAAATCCATGCCAAACAAATGGTTCAGCTTCAAATACTTGTGATATACATGATTTAGCTTCAACTGTATGCAAAACAAACGAGTTAACTTCACATCCATGCGAAACACATGATTTAACTTCAAATTCATGCGAAGTAGAAGGCTTACATTCAAATCCATGCGAAACGAATGGTTTAGCTTCAAATACTTGTTTTATACACGGATTAGCTTCAACTGCATTCGAAACAAACGAGTTAGTTTCAAAACCATGCGAAACACATGATTTACCTTCAAATCAATGAGAAGTAGAAGGCTTAGCTTCAAATCCACGCGAAACAAATGGTTTAGCTTCAAATACTTGTGGTATACACGATTTAGTTTCAACTACATGCGTAACAAACGAGTTAGATTCAAATCCAAGCGAACACGTGATTCAGATTCAAATCAATGCCAACTAGAAGGCTTAGTTTCAAATCCATGCGAAACGAATAGTTTAGCTTCAAATTCTCGTTTTATAGATTACTTAGCTTCAACTACATGCGAAACAAACGAGTTAGATTCAAATCCAAGCGAACACGTGATTCAGATTCAAATCAATGCGAAGTAGAAGGCTTAGATTCAAATCCAGGCGTAACAAATGGTTTAGCTTCAGATACTTGTGATAAACATGATTTAGCTTCAACTGGATGCCAAACAAACGAGATGGCTACATGTCCATGCGAAACACAAGATTTAGATTCAAATTCATTCGAAAAACGTGGTTTAACTTATTATTCATGCCAAACAAATAGTTCAACTTCAAATAATTGTGATATACATGATTTAGCTTCAACTCTACGCGAAACTAACGAGTTAGCTTCAAACCATGCGGAACACATGATTTAGCTACAAATCAATGCGAACAGGAAGGCTTAGTTTCAAATTCATGCGAAACGAATAGTTTAGCTTCATATACTTGTTTTATACATTACTTAGCTTCAACTGCATGCGAAACAAACGAGTTAGCTTCAAATCCAAACGAAACACATGATTTAGCTTCAAATAAATGCGAAGTAGAAGGCTTATCTTCGAATCCATGCGTAACAAATGGTTTAGCTTTAAATACTTTTGATATACATGATTTAGCTTCAACTGCATGCGAAACAAACGAGTTAGTTTCAAATCCCGTGAAACACATGATTCCGTTTCAAATTAAAGTGAAGTAGAAGGCTTAGCTGCAAATCCATGCCAAACAAATGGTTCAGCTTCAAATACTTGTGATATACATTGATTTAGCTTCAACTGTATGCAAAACAAACGAGTTAACTTCACATCCATGCGAAACACATGATTTAACTTCAAATTCATGCGAAGTAGAAGGCTTACCTTCAAATCCATGCGAAACGAATGGTTTAGCTTCAAATACTTGTTTTATACACGGATTAGCTTCAACTGCATTCGAAACAAACGAGTTAGTTTCAAAACCATGCGAAACACATGATTTACCTTCAAATCAATGAGAAGTAGAAGGCTTAGGCTTCAAATCCATGCGAGACGAATGGATTAGCTTCAAATACTTGTTTTATACACGGATTAGCTTCAACTGCATTCGAAACAAACGAGTTAGTGCTTCAAAACCATGGCGAAACACATGATTTACCTTCAAATCAATGCGAAGTAGAATGCTTAGCACCAAATCAATGTGAAACAAATTGTTTAGCATTAAATACTTGTGATATACATGATTCAGTTTCAACGTCATGCGAAACAAACGAGTTATCTTCAAATCCCAGCCTTAGCACATCATTCAATTTCAAATCAAAGCGAAGTACAATGCTTAGCTTCAAATCCATGCCAAACAAATGGTTCAGCTTCAAATACCTCTGATATACACGGTTTAGCTTCAACTGCATTCGAAACAAACGAGTTAGTTTCAAAACCATGCGAAACACATGATTTACCTTCAAATCAATGCGAAGTAGAAGGGCTTAGCTTCAAACCCATGGCGAAACAAATGGTTTAGCTTCAAATACTTGTGATATAAATGATTTACCTTCAACTGCATGCGAAACAAACGAGTTAGCTTCAAATCCAAGGCGAAACACATGATTCAGCTTCAAATCAATGTGAAGTAGAAGGCTTAGCTTCAAATCCATGCGAGACGAATGGATTAGCTTCAAATACTTGTTTTATACAGCGATTAGCTTCAACTGCATTCGAAACAAACGAGTTAGCTTCAAAACCATGCGAAACACATGATTTACCTTCAAATCAATGCGAAGTAGAATGCTTAGCACCAAATCAATGTGAAACAAATTGTTTAGCTTTAAATACTTGTGATATACATGATTCAGTTTCAACGTCATGCGAACACAAACGAGTTATCTTCAAATCCCAGCTTAGCACATCATTCAATTTCAAATCAAAGCGAAGTACAATGCTTAGCTTCAAATCCATGCCAAACAAATGGTTCAGCTTCAAATACTTCTGATATACACGGTTTAGCTTCAACTGCATTCGAAACAAACGAGTTAGTTTCAAAACCATGCGAAACACATGATTTTACCTTCAAATCAATGCGAAGTAGTAGGCTTACCTTCAAATCCATGCGAAACGAATGGTTTAGCTTCAAATACTTGTTTTATACACGGATTAGCTTCAACTGCATTCGAAACAAGCGAGTTAGTTTCAAAACCATGCGAAACACATGATTTACCTTCAAATCAATGAGAAGTAGAAGGGCTTAGCTTCAAATCCACGCGAAACAAATGGTTTAGCTTCAAATACTTGTGGTATACACGATTTAGCTTCAACTACATGCGAAACAAACGAGTTAGATTCAAATCCAAGCGAACACGTGATTCAGATTCAAATCAATCCGAAGTAGAAGGCTTAGATTCAAATCCACGCGAAACAAATGGTTCAGCTTCAAATATTTGTGATATACATGATCTAGCTTCAACTGCATGTGAAACAGACGTATTAGCTTCAAATCCAAACGAAATACATGATTTAGCTTCAAATCAATGCGAAGTGGAAGGCTTAGCTTCAAATCAACGCGAAACAGATGGTTTAGCAACAAATTCTTGTTTTATACATGATTTAGCTTCAACTGCATGCGAAACAAACAAGTTAGCTTCAAATCCATTCGAAACACATGATTTAGCCTCAAATTCATTCGATATACATGGTTCACCTTAATATTCATGCGAATCAAATGGGTTAGCTTCAAATACTTGTGATATACATGATTTGGCTTCAACTGCATGCGAAACAAACGAGTTACATTCAAATCAAGCGAAACACATGATTTAGCTTCAAATTCATGCGAGGTAGAAGGCTTATCTTCGAATCCATGCGAAACAAATGGTTTATCTTCAAATACTTGTGATATACATGATTTAGCTTCATCTGCATGCGAAACAAACGAGTTAGCTTCAAATCCAAGCGAAACGCATGATTTAGCTCAAATCAATGCCAAGTAGAAGGCTTAATTTCAAATCCATGCGATATGAATGATTTGGCTTTAAATACTTGCGAATATAAGTGATATAGCTTGAAATACATGCGAATCAAATGGTTTAGCTTCAAATACTTGTGATATAAATGATTTAGCTACAACTGCAGCCGAAACAATCGTGTTAGTTTCAAGTCCAAACGAAACACATGATTTAGCTTCAATTGCATGCGAAGTAGAATGCTTATCTTCGAATCCATGCGAAACAAATGGTTTAGCTTCAAATAATTGTGATATACATGATATAGCTTCAAATGCAGGTGAAACAAACGAGTTAGCTTCAAATCCATGCGAAACACATGATTTAGCTTCAAATCAATGCGAAATAGAATGATTATTTTCGAAACCATGCTAAACAAATGGTTTAGCTTCAAATAATTGTGATATACATGATATAGCTTGAAATGCAGCTGAAACAAACGAGTTAACTTCAAATCCAAGAGAAACACATGATTTAGCTTCAAATCAATGCGAAGTAGAAGGCTTAGCTTCAAATCCATGCGAATCAAATGCTTTAGCTTCAAATACTTGTGTTATACATGATTTAGCTTCATATGCAGCCGAAACTATCGAGTTAGATTCAAATCCAAACGAAAGACATGATTTAGCTTCAAATTCATGCGAAGTAGAAGGCTTATCTTCGAATCCATGAGAATCAAATGGTTTAGCTTCAAATACTTGTGATATAGATGATTTAGCTTCAAATGCTGGAGAAACAAACGAGTTAGCTTCAAATCCATGCGAAACACATGATTTAGCTTCAAATCAATGCTAAGTAGAAGGCTTAGTTTCAAATCCATGAGAAGCAAATGGATTGGCTTCAAATACTTGTGATATAGATGATTTAGCTTCAACTGCATGAGAAACAATCGAGTTAGCTTCAAATCCATGCGAAACACATGATTTATATTCAAATTCATTCGAAACACATTGTTTAGCTTTAAATCCTTGCGAAACAAGTAGTTTAGCTTCAAATTCTTGTTTTATACATGAATTAACTTCAACTGCATGCGAAACAAACGAGTTAGCTTCAAATCCATGCGAAACACATGATTTAGCTTCAAATCAATGCGAAGTCGAAGGCTTAGCTTCAAATCCATGCGAATCAAATGCTTTAGGTCCAAATACTTGTGTTATACATGAGTTAGCTTCATATGCAGCCGCAACATTCGAGTTAGTTTCAAATCCAAACGAAACACATTATTTAGCTTCAAATTCATGCGAAGCAGAATGCTTACCTTCGAATCCATGCGAAACAAATGGTTTATCTTCAAATACTTGTGATATACATGATTTAGCTTCAACTGCATGCGAAACAAACGAGTTAGCATCAAATCCACGCGAATCACATGATTTAGCTTCAAATTAATGCGAAGTAGAAGGCTTAGCATCAAGTCCAAACGAATCAGATGGTTTAGCTTCAAATACATGTGATATACATGATTCAGCTTCAACTGCAGGCAAAACAAACGAGTTAGCTTCAAATCCATGCGAAGCACATGATTTAGCTTCAAATCAATTAGTTTCAAATACATGCGAATCAAATAGTTTAGCTTCAAATACTTGTGATATAAATGATTTAGCTTCAAATGCAGGCGAAATGAACGAGTTAGCTTCAAATCCATGCGAATCACATGATTTAGCTTCAAATTCATTCGAAACACATTGTTTAGCTTCAAATCCATGCGAAGCAAATAGTTTAGTTTCAAATCTTGTTTTATACATGATTATTCTTCAACTGCATTCGAAACAAACGTGTTAGCTTCAAATCCATTCGAAACACATGATTTATCCTCAAACTCATTCGATACACATGGTTCACCTTAATATTCATGCGAATCAAAACGTTTAGTTTCAAATACTTGTGATATACGTGATTTAGCTTCAACTGCATGCGAAACAAACGAGTTACTTTCAAATCCAAGCGAAGCACATGATTCAGCTTCAAATCAATCCGAAGTAGAAGGCTTAGATTCAAATCCACGCGAAACAAATGGTTCAACTTCAAATATTTGTGATATACATGATCTAGCTTCAACTGCATGTGAAACAGACGTATTAGCTTCAAATCCAAACGAAATACATGATTTAGCTTCAAATCAATGCGAAGTGGAAGGCTTAGCTTCAAATCAACGCGAAACAGATGGTTTAGCAATAAATTCTTGTTTTATACATGATTTAGCTTCAACTGCATGCGAAACAAACAAGTTAGCTTCAAATCCATTCGAAACACATGATTTAGCCTCAAATTCATTCGATATACATGGTTCACCTTAATATTCATGCGAATCAAATGGGTTAGCTTCAAATACTTGTGATATACATGATTTGGCTTCAACTGCATGCGAAACAAACGAGTTACATTCAAATCAAGCGAAACACATGATTTAGCTTCAAATTCATGCGAGGTAGAAGGCTTATCTTCGAATCCATGCGAAACAAATGGTTTATCTTCAAATACTTGTGATATACATGATTTAGCTTCATCTGCATGCGAAACAAACGAGTTAGCTTCAAATCCAAGCGAAACGCATGATTTAGCTCAAATCAATGCCAAGTAGAAGGCTTAATTTCAAATCCATGCGATATGAATGATTTGGCTTTAAATACTTGCGAATATAAGTGATATAGCTTGAAATACATGCGAATCAATGGTTTAGCTTCAAATACTTGTGATATAAATGATTTAGCTACAACTGCAGCCGAAACAATCGTGTTAGTTTCAAGTCCAAACGAAACACATGATTTAGCTTCAATTGCATGCGAAGTAGAAGGCTTATCTTCGAATCCATGCGAAACAAATGGTTTAGCTTCAAATAATTGTGATATACATGATATAGCTTCAAATGCAGGTGAAACAAACGAGTTAGCTTCAAATCCATGCGAAACACATGATTTAGCTTCAAATCAATGCGAAATAGAATGATTATTTTCGAAACCATGCTAAACAAATGGTTTAGCTTCAAATAATTGTGATATACATGATATAGCTTGAAATGCAGCTGAAACAAACGAGTTAACTTCAAATCCAAGAGAAACACATGATTTAGCTTCAAATCAATGCGAAGTAGAAGGCTTAGCTTCAAATCCATGCGAATCAAATGCTTTAGCTTCAAATACTTGTGTTATACATGATTTAGCTTCATATGCAGCCGAAACTATCGAGTTAGATTCAAATCCAAACGAAAGACATGATTTAGCTTCAAATTCATGCGAAGTAGAAGGCTTATCTTCGAATCCATGAGAATCAAATGGTTTAGCTTCAAATACTTGTGATATAGATGATTTAGCTTCAAATGCTGGAGAAACAAACGAGTTAGCTTCAAATCCATGCGAAACACATGATTTAGCTTCAAATCAATGCTAAGTAGAAGGCTTAGTTTCAAATCCATGAGAAGCAAATGGATTGGCTTCAAATACTTGTGATATAGATGATTTAGCTTCAACTGCATGAGAAACAATCGAGTTAGCTTCAAATCCATGCGAAACACATGATTTATATTCAAATTCATTCGAAACACATTGTTTAGCTTTAAATCCTTGCGAAACAAGTAGTTTAGCTTCAAATTCTTGTTTTATACATGAATTAACTTCAACTGCATGCGAAACAAACGAGTTAGCTTCAAATCCATGCGAAACACATGATTTAGCTTCAAATCAATGCGAAGTCGAAGGCTTAGCTTCAAATCCATGCGAATCAAATGCTTTAGGTCCAAATACTTGTGTTATACATGAGTTAGCTTCATATGCAGCCGCAACATTCGAGTTAGTTTCAAATCCAAACGAAACACATTATTTAGCTTCAAATTCATGCGAAGCAGAATGCTTACCTTCGAATCCATGCGAAACAAATGGTTTATCTTCAAATACTTGTGATATACATGATTTAGCTTCAACTGCATGCGAAACAAACGAGTTAGCATCAAATCCACGCGAATCACATGATTTAGCTTCAAATTAATGCGAAGTAGAAGGCTTAGCATCAAGTCCAAACGAATCAGATGGTTTAGCTTCAAATACAGGTGATATACATGATTCAGCTTCAACTGCAGGCAAAACAAACGAGTTAGCTTCAAATCCATGCGAAGCACATGATTTAGCTTCAAATCAATGAGAAGTAGAATGCTTAGTTTCAAATACATGCGAATCAAATAGTTTAGCTTCAAATACTTGTGATATAAATGATTTAGCTTCAAATGCAGGCGAAATGAACGAGTTAGCTTCAAATCCATGCGAATCACATGATTTAGCTTCAAATTCATTCGAAACACATTGTTTAGCTTCAAATCCATGCGAAGCAAATAGTTTAGTTTCAAATCTTGTTTTATACATGATTATTCTTCAACTGCATTCGAAACAAACGTGTTAGCTTCAAATCCATTCGAAACACATGATTTATCCTCAAACTCATTCGATACACATGGTTCACCTTAATATTCATGCGAATCAAAACGTTTAGTTTCAAATACTTGTGATATACGTGATTTAGCTTCAACTGCATGCGAAACAAACGAGTTACTTTCAAATCCAAGCGAAGCACATGATTCAGCTTCAAATCAATCCGAAGTAGAAGGCTTAGATTCAAATCCACGCGAAACAAATGGTTCAACTTCAAATATTTGTGATATACATGATCTAGCTTCAACTGCATGTGAAACAGACGTATTAGCTTCAAATCCAAACGAAATACATGATTTAGCTTCAAATCAATGCGAAGTGGAAGGCTTAGCTTCAAATCAACGCGAAACAGATGGTTTAGCAATAAATTCTTGTTTTATACATGATTTAGCTTCAACTGCATGCGAAACAAACAAGTTAGCTTCAAATCCATTCGAAACACATGATTTAGCCTCAAATTCATTCGATATACATGGTTCACCTTAATATTCATGCGAATCAAATGGGTTAGCTTCAAATACTTGTGATATACATGATTTAGCTTCAACTGCATGTGAAACAGACATGCTAACTTCAAATTCAATCGAAATATATGATTTAGCTTCAAATCAATGCGAAGTAGAAGGCTTAGCTTCAAATCCACGCGATATGAATGATTTGGCTTCAAATAGTTGCGAATATAAGTAATATAGCTTCAAATCCGGACGAAAGAAACGCGTTAGCTTCAAATTCATGTGAAACACATGATTTACATTGAAATCAATGCGAAGTAGAAGTCTTGTCTTCGAATCCATGCGAAACAATTGGTTTAGCTTCAAATACTTGTGATATACATCATTTAGCTTCAACTGCATTCGAAACAAATGAGTTAGCTTCAAATCTGTGCGAAACACATGATTTAGCTACAAATCAATGCGAAGTAGAAGTCTTAGCTTCAAATCCATGCGAAACAAATGGTTCAGCTTCAAATATTTGTGATATACATGATCTAGCTTCAACTGCATGTGAAACAGACGTATTAGCTTCAAATCCAAACGAAATACATGATTTAGCTTCAAATCAATGCGAAGTGGAAGGCTTAGCTTCAAATCAACGCGAAACAGATGGTTTAGCAACAAATTCTTGTTTTATACATGATTTAGCTTCAACTGCATGCGAAACAAACAAGTTAGCTTCAAATCCATTCGAAACACATGATTTAGCCTCAAATTCATTCGATATACATGGTTCACCTTAATATTCATGCGAATCAAATGGGTTAGCTTCAAATACTTGTGATATACATGATTTGGCTTCAACTGCATGCGAAACAAACGAGTTACATTCAAATCAAGCGAAACACATGATTTAGCTTCAAATTCATGCGAGGTAGAAGGCTTATCTTCGAATCCATGCGAAACAAATGGTTTATCTTCAAATACTTGTGATATACATGATTTAGCTTCATCTGCATGCGAAACAAACGAGTTAGCTTCAAATCCAAGCGAAACGCATGATTTAGCTCAAATCAATGCCAAGTAGAAGGCTTAATTTCAAATCCATGCGATATGAATGATTTGGCTTTAAATACTTGCGAATATAAGTGATATAGCTTGAAATACATGCGAATCAAATGGTTTAGCTTCAAATACTTGTGATATAAATGATTTAGCTACAACTGCAGCCGAAACAATCGTGTTAGTTTCAAGTCCAAACGAAACACATGATTTAGCTTCAATTGCATGCGAAGTAGAATGCTTATCTTCGAATCCATGCGAAACAAATGGTTTAGCTTCAAATAATTGTGATATACATGATATAGCTTCAAATGCAGGTGAAACAAACGAGTTAGCTTCAAATCCATGCGAAACACATGATTTAGCTTCAAATCAATGCGAAATAGAATGATTATTTTCGAAACCATGCTAAACAAATGGTTTAGCTTCAAATAATTGTGATATACATGATATAGCTTGAAATGCAGCTGAAACAAACGAGTTAACTTCAAATCCAAGAGAAACACATGATTTAGCTTCAAATCAATGCGAAGTAGAAGGCTTAGCTTCAAATCCATGCGAATCAAATGCTTTAGCTTCAAATACTTGTGTTATACATGATTTAGCTTCATATGCAGCCGAAACTATCGAGTTAGATTCAAATCCAAACGAAAGACATGATTTAGCTTCAAATTCATGCGAAGTAGAAGGCTTATCTTCGAATCCATGAGAATCAAATGGTTTAGCTTCAAATACTTGTGATATAGATGATTTAGCTTCAAATGCTGGAGAAACAAACGAGTTAGCTTCAAATCCATGCGAAACACATGATTTAGCTTCAAATCAATGCTAAGTAGAAGGCTTAGTTTCAAATCCATGAGAAGCAAATGGATTGGCTTCAAATACTTGTGATATAGATGATTTAGCTTCAACTGCATGAGAAACAATCGAGTTAGCTTCAAATCCATGCGAAACACATGATTTATATTCAAATTCATTCGAAACACATTGTTTAGCTTTAAATCCTTGCGAAACAAGTAGTTTAGCTTCAAATTCTTGTTTTATACATGAATTAACTTCAACTGCATGCGAAACAAACGAGTTAGCTTCAAATCCATGCGAAACACATGATTTAGCTTCAAATCAATGCGAAGTCGAAGGCTTAGCTTCAAATCCATGCGAATCAAATGCTTTAGGTCCAAATACTTGTGTTATACATGAGTTAGCTTCATATGCAGCCGCAACATTCGAGTTAGTTTCAAATCCAAACGAAACACATTATTTAGCTTCAAATTCATGCGAAGCAGAATGCTTACCTTCGAATCCATGCGAAACAAATGGTTTATCTTCAAATACTTGTGATATACATGATTTAGCTTCAACTGCATGCGAAACAAACGAGTTAGCATCAAATCCACGCGAATCACATGATTTAGCTTCAAATTAATGCGAAGTAGAAGGCTTAGCATCAAGTCCAAACGAATCAGATGGTTTAGCTTCAAATACATGTGATATACATAATTCAGCTTCAACTGCAGGCAAAACAAACGAGTTAGCTTCAAATCCATGCGAAGCACATGATTTAGCTTCAAATCAATGAGAAGTAGAATGCTTAGTTTCAAATACATGCGAATCAAATAGTTTAGCTTCAAATACTTGTGATATAAATGATTTAGCTTCAAATGCAGGCGAAATGAACGAGTTAGCTTCAAATCCATGCGAATCACATGATTTAGCTTCAAATTCATTCGAAACACATTGTTTAGCTTCAAATCCATGCGAAGCAAATAGTTTAGTTTCAAATCTTGTTTTATACATGATTATTCTTCAACTGCATTCGAAACAAACGTGTTAGCTTCAAATCCATTCGAAACACATGATTTATCCTCAAACTCATTCGATACACATGGTTCACCTTAATATTCATGCGAATCAAAACGTTTAGTTTCAAATACTTGTGATATACGTGATTTAGCTTCAACTGCATGCGAAACAAACGAGTTACTTTCAAATCCAAGCGAAGCACATGATTCAGCTTCAAATCAATCCGAAGTAGAAGGCTTAGATTCAAATCCACGCGAAACAAATGGTTCAACTTCAAATATTTGTGATATACATGATCTAGCTTCAACTGCATGTGAAACAGACGTATTAGCTTCAAATCCAAACGAAATACATGATTTAGCTTCAAATCAATGCGAAGTGGAAGGCTTAGCTTCAAATCAACGCGAAACAGATGGTTTAGCAATAAATTCTTGTTTTATACATGATTTAGCTTCAACTGCATGCGAAACAAACAAGTTAGCTTCAAATCCATTCGAAACACATGATTTAGCCTCAAATTCATTCGATATACATGGTTCACCTTAATATTCATGCGAATCAAATGGGTTAGCTTCAAATACTTGTGATATACATGATTTGGCTTCAACTGCATGCGAAACAAACGAGTTACATTCAAATCAAGCGAAACACATGATTTAGCTTCAAATTCATGCGAGGTAGAAGGCTTATCTTCGAATCCATGCGAAACAAATGGTTTATCTTCAAATACTTGTGATATACATGATTTAGCTTCATCTGCATGCGAAACAAACGAGTTAGCTTCAAATCCAAGCGAAACGCATGATTTAGCTCAAATCAATGCCAAGTAGAAGGCTTAATTTCAAATCCATGCGATATGAATGATTTGGCTTTAAATACTTGCGAATATAAGTGATATAGCTTGAAATACATGCGAATCAAATGGTTTAGCTTCAAATACTTGTGATATAAATGATTTAGCTACAACTGCAGCCGAAACAATCGTGTTAGTTTCAAGTCCAAACGAAACACATGATTTAGCTTCAATTGCATGCGAAGTAGAAGGCTTATCTTCGAATCCATGCGAAACAAATGGTTTAGCTTCAAATAATTGTGATATACATGATATAGCTTCAAATGCAGGTGAAACAAACGAGTTAGCTTCAAATCCATGCGAAACACATGATTTAGCTTCAAATCAATGCGAAATAGAATGATTATTTTCGAAACCATGCTAAACAAATGGTTTAGCTTCAAATAATTGTGATATACATGATATAGCTTGAAATGCAGCTGAAACAAACGAGTTAACTTCAAATCCAAGAGAAACACATGATTTAGCTTCAAATCAATGCGAAGTAGAAGGCTTAGCTTCAAATCCATGCGAATCAAATGCTTTAGCTTCAAATACTTGTGTTATACATGATTTAGCTTCATATGCAGCCGAAACTATCGAGTTAGATTCAAATCCAAACGAAAGACATGATTTAGCTTCAAATTCATGCGAAGTAGAAGGCTTATCTTCGAATCCATGAGAATCAAATGGTTTAGCTTCAAATACTTGTGATATAGATGATTTAGCTTCAAATGCTGGAGAAACAAACGAGTTAGCTTCAAATCCATGCGAAACACATGATTTAGCTTCAAATCAATGCTAAGTAGAAGGCTTAGTTTCAAATCCATGAGAAGCAAATGGATTGGCTTCAAATACTTGTGATATAGATGATTTAGCTTCAACTGCATGAGAAACAATCGAGTTAGCTTCAAATCCATGCGAAACACATGATTTATATTCAAATTCATTCGAAACACATTGTTTAGCTTTAAATCCTTGCGAAACAAGTAGTTTAGCTTCAAATTCTTGTTTTATACATGAATTAACTTCAACTGCATGCGAAACAAACGAGTTAGCTTCAAATCCATGCGAAACACATGATTTAGCTTCAAATCAATGCGAAGTCGAAGGCTTAGCTTCAAATCCATGCGAATCAAATGCTTTAGGTCCAAATACTTGTGTTATACATGAGTTAGCTTCATATGCAGCCGCAACATTCGAGTTAGTTTCAAATCCAAACGAAACACATTATTTAGCTTCAAATTCATGCGAAGCAGAATGCTTACCTTCGAATCCATGCGAAACAAATGGTTTATCTTCAAATACTTGTGATATACATGATTTAGCTTCAACTGCATGCGAAACAAACGAGTTAGCATCAAATCCACGCGAATCACATGATTTAGCTTCAAATTAATGCGAAGTAGAAGGCTTAGCATCAAGTCCAAACGAATCAGATGGTTTAGCTTCAAATACATGTGATATACATGATTCAGCTTCAACTGCAGGCAAAACAAACGAGTTAGCTTCAAATCCATGCGAAGCACATGATTTAGCTTCAAATCAATGAGAAGTAGAATGCTTAGTTTCAAATACATGCGAATCAAATAGTTTAGCTTCAAATACTTGTGATATAAATGATTTAGCTTCAAATGCAGGCGAAATGAACGAGTTAGCTTCAAATCCATGCGAATCACATGATTTAGCTTCAAATTCATTCGAAACACATTGTTTAGCTTCAAATCCATGCGAAGCAAATAGTTTAGTTTCAAATCTTGTTTTATACATGATTATTCTTCAACTGCATTCGAAACAAACGTGTTAGCTTCAAATCCATTCGAAACACATGATTTATCCTCAAACTCATTCGATACACATGGTTCACCTTAATATTCATGCGAATCAAAACGTTTAGTTTCAAATACTTGTGATATACGTGATTTAGCTTCAACTGCATGCGAAACAAACGAGTTACTTTCAAATCCAAGCGAAGCACATGATTCAGCTTCAAATCAATCCGAAGTAGAAGGCTTAGATTCAAATCCACGCGAAACAAATGGTTCAACTTCAAATATTTGTGATATACATGATCTAGCTTCAACTGCATGTGAAACAGACGTATTAGCTTCAAATCCAAACGAAATACATGATTTAGCTTCAAATCAATGCGAAGTGGAAGGCTTAGCTTCAAATCAACGCGAAACAGATGGTTTAGCAATAAATTCTTGTTTTATACATGATTTAGCTTCAACTGCATGCGAAACAAACAAGTTAGCTTCAAATCCATTCGAAACACATGATTTAGCCTCAAATTCATTCGATATACATGGTTCACCTTAATATTCATGCGAATCAAATGGGTTAGCTTCAAATACTTGTGATATACATGATTTAGCTTCAACTGCATGTGAAACAGACATGCTAACTTCAAATTCAATCGAAATATATGATTTAGCTTCAAATCAATGCGAAGTAGAAGGCTTAGCTTCAAATCCACGCGATATGAATGATTTGGCTTCAAATAGTTGCGAATATAAGTAATATAGCTTCAAATCCGGACGAAAGAAACGCGTTAGCTTCAAATTCATGTGAAACACATGATTTACATTGAAATCAATGCGAAGTAGAAGTCTTGTCTTCGAATCCATGCGAAACAATTGGTTTAGCTTCAAATACTTGTGATATACATCATTTAGCTTCAACTGCATTCGAAACAAATGAGTTAGCTTCAACTGCATTCGAAACAAATGAGTTAGCTTCAAATCTGTGCGAAACACATGATTTAGCTACAAATCAATGCGAAGTAGAAGTCTTAGCTTCAAATCCATGCGAATCAAATGGTTTAGCGTCAAATGCTTGTGGTATACATGATTTATATTCAACTGCAGACGAATCAAACGAGTTAGCTTCAAAATTCATGCGATACACATGATTTAGCATCAAATCAATACGATGTAGAAGGTTTAGCTTCAAAACCATGCGAAACAAATGATTTGGCTTCAAATATTTGCGATATAAATGATATAGATTCAAATGCAGACGAAACAAACGAGTTAGATTCAAATCCAAGCGAAACACATGATTAAGCTTCAAATCAATTCTATGTAGAAGGTTTAGCTTCAAATCCATGCGAAACAAATGGTTCAGCTTCAAATACTTGTGATATACATGACTTAGCTTCAACTGTTTGCAAAACAAACGAGTTAGCTTCACATCCATGCGGAACACATGATTTAACTTCAACTTCATGCGAAGTAGAAGGCTTAGCTTCAAATCCATGCGAAACGAATGGATTCGCTTCAAATGCTTGTTTTATACACGGTTTAGCTTCAACGGCATTCCAAACAAACGAGTCATCTTCCAATCCATGCGAACCACATGATTTAGCTCAAATCAATGCCAAGTAGAAGGCTTAATTTCAAATCCATGCGATATGAATGATTTGGCTTTAAATACTTGCGAATATAAGTGATATAGCTTGAAATACATGCGAATCAAATGGTTTAGCTTCAAATACTTGTGATATAAATGATTTAGCTACAACTGCAGCCGAAACAATCGTGTTAGTTTCAAGTCCAAACGAAACACATGATTTAGCTTCAATTGCATGCGAAGTAGAAGGCTTATCTTCGAATCCATGCGAAACAAATGGTTTAGCTTCAAATAATTGTGATATACATGATATAGCTTCAAATGCAGGTGAAACAAACGAGTTAGCTTCAAATCCATGCGAAACACATGATTTAGCTTCAAATCAATGCGAAATAGAATGATTATTTTCGAAACCATGCTAAACAAATGGTTTAGCTTCAAATAATTGTGATATACATGATATAGCTTGAAATGCAGCTGAAACAAACGAGTTAACTTCAAATCCAAGAGAAACACATGATTTAGCTTCAAATCAATGCGAAGTAGAAGGCTTAGCTTCAAATCCATGCGAATCAAATGCTTTAGCTTCAAATACTTGTGTTATACATGATTTAGCTTCATATGCAGCCGAAACTATCGAGTTAGATTCAAATCCAAACGAAAGACATGATTTAGCTTCAAATTCATGCGAAGTAGAAGGCTTATCTTCGAATCCATGAGAATCAAATGGTTTAGCTTCAAATACTTGTGATATAGATGATTTAGCTTCAAATGCTGGAGAAACAAACGAGTTAGCTTCAAATCCATGCGAAACACATGATTTAGCTTCAAATCAATGCTAAGTAGAAGGCTTAGTTTCAAATCCATGAGAAGCAAATGGATTGGCTTCAAATACTTGTGATATAGATGATTTAGCTTCAACTGCATGAGAAACAATCGAGTTAGCTTCAAATCCATGCGAAACACATGATTTATATTCAAATTCATTCGAAACACATTGTTTAGCTTTAAATCCTTGCGAAACAAGTAGTTTAGCTTCAAATTCTTGTTTTATACATGAATTAACTTCAACTGCATGCGAAACAAACGAGTTAGCTTCAAATCCATGCGAAACACATGATTTAGCTTCAAATCAATGCGAAGTCGAAGGCTTAGCTTCAAATCCATGCGAATCAAATGCTTTAGGTCCAAATACTTGTGTTATACATGAGTTAGCTTCATATGCAGCCGCAACATTCGAGTTAGTTTCAAATCCAAACGAAACACATTATTTAGCTTCAAATTCATGCGAAGCAGAATGCTTACCTTCGAATCCATGCGAAACAAATGGTTTATCTTCAAATACTTGTGATATACATGATTTAGCTTCAACTGCATGCGAAACAAACGAGTTAGCATCAAATCCACGCGAATCACATGATTTAGCTTCAAATTAATGCGAAGTAGAAGTCTTAGCTTCAAATCCATGCGAATCAAATGGTTTAGCGTCAAATGCTTGTGGTATACATGATTTATATTCAACTGCAGACGAATCAAACGAGTTAGCTTCAAAATTCATGCGATACACATGATTTAGCATCAAATCAATACGATGTAGAAGGTTTAGCTTCAAAACCATGCGAAACAAATGATTTGGCTTCAAATATTTGCGATATAAATGATATAGCTTCAAATGCAGACGAAACAAACGAGTTAGATTCAAATCCAAGCGAAACACATGATTAAGCTTCAAATCAATTCTATGTAGAAGGTTTAGCTTCAAATCCATGCGAAACAAATGGTTCAGCTTCAAATACTTGTGATATACATGACTTAGCTTCAACTGTTTGCAAAACAAACGAGTTAGCTTCACATCCATGCGGAACACATGATTTAACTTCAACTTCATGCGAAGTAGAAGGCTTAGCTTCAAATCCATGCGAAACGAATGGATTCGCTTCAAATGCTTGTTTTATACACGGTTTAGCTTCAACGGCATTCCAAACAAACGAGTCATCTTCCAATCCATGCGAACCACATGATTTAGCTCAAATCAATGCCAAGTAGAAGGCTTAATTTCAAATCCATGCGATATGAATGATTTGGCTTTAAATACTTGCGAATATAAGTGATATAGCTTGAAATACATGCGAATCAAATGGTTTAGCTTCAAATACTTGTGATATAAATGATTTAGCTACAACTGCAGCCGAAACAATCGTGTTAGTTTCAAGTCCAAACGAAACACATGATTTAGCTTCAATTGCATGCGAAGTAGAAGGCTTATCTTCGAATCCATGCGAAACAAATGGTTTAGCTTCAAATAATTGTGATATACATGATATAGCTTCAAATGCAGGTGAAACAAACGAGTTAGCTTCAAATCCATGCGAAACACATGATTTAGCTTCAAATCAATGCGAAATAGAATGATTATTTTCGAAACCATGCTAAACAAATGGTTTAGCTTCAAATAATTGTGATATACATGATATAGCTTGAAATGCAGCTGAAACAAACGAGTTAACTTCAAATCCAAGAGAAACACATGATTTAGCTTCAAATCAATGCGAAGTAGAAGGCTTAGCTTCAAATCCATGCGAATCAAATGCTTTAGCTTCAAATACTTGTGTTATACATGATTTAGCTTCATATGCAGCCGAAACTATCGAGTTAAATTCAAATCCAAACGAAAGACATGATTTAGCTTCAAATTCATGCGAAGTAGAAGGCTTATCTTCGAATCCATGAGAATCAAATGGTTTAGCTTCAAATACTTGTGATATAGATGATTTAGCTTCAAATGCTGGAGAAACAAACGAGTTAGCTTCAAATCCATGCGAAACACATGATTTAGCTTCAAATCAATGTGAAGTAGAAGGCTTAGCTTCAAGTCCAAACGAATCAAATGGTTTAGCTTCAAATTCTTGTTTTATGCGTGATTTAGCTTCAACTGCATGCGAAGAAAACACGTTAGCTTCACATCCAAGCGAAACACATGTTTTAGCTTCAAATCAATGCGAAGTAGAAGGCTTATCTTCGAATCCATGCGAAACAAATGGTTCAGCTACAAATTCTCATGATATAGATGATTTATCTTCTACTGCATGCGAAAAAAACGAGTTAGCTTCAAATCCAAGCGAAACACATGATTCAGCTTCAAATCAATGCGAAGTAGAAGGCTTAGCTTCAAATCCATGCGAAACAAATGATTTAGCTTCAAATACCTGTGATATACATGATTTAGCTTCAACTGCATGTGAAACAAACGAGTTAGCATCAAATCCACGCGAATCACATGATTTAGCTTCAAATTAATGCGAAGTAGAAGGCTTAGCATCAAGTCCAAACGAATCAGATGGTTTAGCTTCAAATACATGTGATATACATGATTCAGCTTCAACTGCAGGCAAAACAAACGAGTTAGCTTCAAATCCGTGCGAATCACATGATTTAGCATCAAATCATGCAGACGAAACAATCGAGTTAGCTTCAAATCCATGCGAAACACATGATTTACCTTCAAATTCATTCGAAGCACATTGTTTAGCTTCAAATCCATGCGAAACAAATAGTTTAGCTTCAAATTCTTGTTTTATGCATGATTTAGCTTCAACTGCATGCGAAACAAACACGTTAGCTTCAAATCCAAGCGAAACACATGATGTACCTGCAAATCAATGCGAAGTAGAAGGTTTAGTTTCAAATACATGCGAATCAAATGGTTTAGCTTCAAATACTTGTGATATAAATGATTTAGCTACAACTGCAGGCGAAACAAACGAGTTAGCTTCAAATCCATGCGAAACACATGATTTAGCTTCAAATCAATGCTAAGTAGAAGGCTTAGTTTCAAATCCATGAGAAGCAAATGGATTGGCTTCAAATACTTGTGATATAAATGATTTAGCTTCAAATGCAGGAGAAACAAACGAGTTAGGTTCAAATCCATGCGAAACACATGATTTATCTTCAAATTCATACGAAACACATTGTTTAGCTTTAAATCCTTGCGAAACAAGTAGTTTAGCTTCAAATTGTTGTTTTATACATGAATTAACTTCAACTGCATGCGAAACAAACGAGTTAGCTTCAAATCCATGCGAAGCACATGATTTAGCTTCAAATCAATGGGAAGTAGAATGCTTAGTTTCAAATACATGCGAATCAAATAGTTTAGCTTCAAATACTTGTGATATAAATGATTTAGCTTCAAATGCAGGCGAAATGAACGAGTTAGCTTCAAATCCATGCGAAACACATGATTTAGCTTCAAATCAATGCGAAGTAGAATGCTTATCTTTGAATCCATGCGAAATAAATGGTTTAGCTTCAAATACTTGTGTTATACATGATATAGCTTCAAATGCAGGTGAAACAAACGAGTTAGCTTCAAATCCAAGGGAAACACATGATTTAGCTTCAAACTAATGCGAAGTAGAAGGCTTAGCTTCAAGTACAAACGAATCAAATGGTTTAGCCTCAAATACTTGCGATATACATGATTCAGCTTCAAATGCAGGCAAAACAAACGAGTTAGCTTCAAATCCATGCGAATCACATGATTTAGCTTCAAATTCATTCGAAACACATTGTTTAGCTTCAAATCCATGCGAAGCAAATAGTTTAGTTTCAAATCTTGTTTTATACATGATTATTCTTCAACTGCATTCGAAACAAACGTGTTAGCTTCAAATCCATTCGAAACACATGATTTATCCTCAAACTCATTCGATACACATGGTTCACCTTAATATTCATGCGAATCAAAACGTTTAGTTTCAAATACTTGTGATATACGTGATTTAGCTTCAACTGCATGCGAAACAAACGAGTTACTTTCAAATCCAAGCGAAGCACATGATTCAGCTTCAAATCAATCCGAAGTAGAAGGCTTAGATTCAAATCCACGCGAAACAAATGGTTCAGCTTCAAATATTTGTGATATACATGATCTAGCTTCAACTGCATGTGAAACAGACGTATTAGCTTCAAATCCAAACGAAAACATGATTTAGCTTCAAATCAATGCGAAGTGGAAGGCTTAGCTTCAAATCAACGCGAAACAGATGGTTTAGCAACAAATTCTTGTTTTATACATGATTTAGCTTCAACTGCATGCGAAACAAACAAGTTAGCTTCAAATCCATTCGAAACACATGATTTAGCCTCAAATTCATTCGATATACATGGTTCACCTTAATATTCATGCGAATCAAATGGGTTAGCTTCAAATACTTGTGATATACATGATTTGGCTTCAACTGCATGCGAAACAAACGAGTTACATTCAAATCAAGCGAAACACATGATTTAGCTTCAAATTCATGCGAGGTAGAAGGCTTATCTTCGAATCCATGCGAAACAAATGGTTTATCTTCAAATACTTGTGATATACATGATTTAGCTTCAACTGCATGCGAAACAAACGAGTTACTTTCAAATCCAAGCGAAGCACATGATTCAGCTTCAAATCAATCCGAAGTAGAAGGCTTAGATTCAAATCCACGCGAAACAAATGGTTCAGCTTCAAATATTTGTGATATACATGATCTAGCTTCAACTGCATGTGAAACAGACGTATTAGCTTCAAATCCAAACGAAATACATGATTTAGCTTCAAATCAATGCGAAGTGGAAGGCTTAGCTTCAAATCAACGCGAAACAGATGGTTTAGCAACAAATTCTTGTTTTATACATGATTTAGCTTCAACTGCATGCGAAACAAACAAGTTAGCTTCAAATCCATTCGAAACACATGATTTAGCTTCAAATCAATGTGAAGTAGAAGGCTTAGCTTCAAGTCCAAACGAATCAAATGGTTTAGCTTCAAATTCTTGTTTTATGCGTGATTTAGCTTCAACTGCATGCGAAGAAAACACGTTAGCTTCACATCCAAGCGAAACACATGTTTTAGCTTCAAATCAATGCGAAGTAGAAGGCTTATCTTCGAATCCATGCGAAACAAATATTTTAGCTTCAAATTCTTGTTTTATACATGAATTAACTTCAACTGCATGCGAAACAAACGAGTTAGCTTCAAATCCATGCGAAACACATGATTTAGCTTCAAATCAATGCGAAGTCGAAGGCTTAGCTTCAAATCCATGCGAATCAAATGCTTTAGGTCCAAATACTTGTGTTATACATGAGTTAGCTTCATATGCAGCCGCAACATTCGAGTTAGTTTCAAATCCAAACGAAACACATTATTTAGCTTCAAATTCATGCGAAGTAGAATGCTTACCTTCGAATCCATGCGAAACAAATGGTTTATCTTCAAATACTTGTGATATACATGAATTAGCTTCAACTGCATGCGAAACAAACGAGTTAGCATCAAATCCACGCGAATCACATGATTTAGCTTCAAATTAATGCGAAGTAGAAGGCTTAGCATCAAGTCCAAACGAATCAGATGGTTTAGCTTCAAATACATGTGATATACATGATTCAGCTTCAACTGCAGGCAAAACAAACGAGTTAGCTTCAAATCCGTGCGAATCACATGATTTAGCATCAAATCATGCAGACGAAACAATCGAGTTAGCTTCAAATCCATGCGAAACACATGATTTACCTTCAAATTCATTCGAAGCACATTGTTTAGCTTCAAATCCATGCGAAACAAATAGTATAGCTTCAAATTCTTGTTTTATGCATGATTTAGCTTCAACTGCATGCGAAACAAACACGTTAGCTTCAAATCCAAGCGAAACACATGATGTACCTGCAAATCAATGCGAAGTAGAAGGTTTAGTTTCAAATACATGCGAATCAAATGGTTTAGCTTCAAATACTTGTGATATAAATGATTTAGCTACAACTGCAGGCGAAACAAACGAGTTAGCTTCAAATCCATGCGAAACACATGATTTAGCTTCAAATCAATGCTAAGTAGAAGGCTTAGTTTCAAATCCATGAGAAGCAAATGGATTGGCTTCAAATGCTTGTGATATAAATGATTTAGCTTCAAATGCAGGAGAAACAAACGAGTTAGGTTCAAATCCATGCGAAACACATGATTTATCTTCAAATTCATACGAAACACATTGTTTAGCTTTAAATCCTTGCGAAACAAGTAGTTTAGCTTCAAATTGTTGTTTTATACATGAATTAACTTCAACTGCATGCGAAACAAACGAGTTAGCTTCAAATCCATGCGAAGCACATGATTTAGCTTCAAATCAATGGGAAGTAGAATGCTTAGTTTCAAATACATGCGAATCAAATAGTTTAGCTTCAAATACTTGTGATATAAATGATTTAGCTTCAAATGCAGGCGAAATGAACGAGTTAGCTTCAAATCCATGCGAAACACATGATTTAGCTTCAAATCAATGCGAAGTAGAATGCTTATCTTTGAATCCATGCGAAATAAATGGTTTAGCTTCAAATACTTGTGTTATACATGATATAGCTTCAAATGCAGGTGAAACAAACGAGTTAGCTTCAAATCCAAGGGAAACACATGATTTAGCTTCAAACTAATGCGAAGTAGAAGGCTTAGCTTCAAGTACAAACGAATCAAATGGTTTAGCTTCAAATACTTGCGATATACATGATTCAGCTTCAAATGCAGGCAAAACAAACGAGTTAGCTTCAAATCCATGCGAATCACATGATTTAGCTTCAAATTCAGTCGAAACACATTGTTTAGCTTCAAATCCATGCGAAGCAAATAGTTTAGTTTCAAATCTTGTTTTATACATGATTATTCTTCAACTGCATTCGAAACAAACGTGTTAGCTTCAAATCCATTCGAAACACATGATTTATCCTCAAACTCATTCGATACACATGGTTCACCTTAATATTCATGCGAATCAAAACGTTTAGTTTCAAATACTTGTGATATACGTGATTTAGCTTCAACTGCATGCGAAACAAACGAGTTACTTTCAAATCCAAGCGAAGCACATGATTCAGCTTCAAATCAATCCGAAGTAGAAGGCTTAGATTCAAATCCACGCGAAACAAATGGTTCAGCTTCAAATATTTGTGATATACATGATTTAGCTTCAACTGCATCTGAAACAGACGTATTAGCTTCAAATCCAAACGAAATACATGATTTAGCTTCAAATCAATGCGAAATGGAAGGCTTAGCTTCAAATCAACGCGAAACAGATGGTTTAGCAACAAATTCTTGTTTTATACATGATTTAGCTTCAACTGCATGCGAAACAAACAAGTTAGCTTCAAATCCATTCGAAACACATGATTTAGCCTCAAATTCATTCGATATACATGGTTCACCTTAATATTCATGCGAATCAAATGGGTTAGCTTCAAATACTTGTGATATACATGATTTGGCTTCAACTGCATGCGAAGCAAACGAGTTACATTCAAATCAAGCGAAACACATGATTTAGCTTCAAATTCATGCGAGGTAGAAGGCTTATCTTCGAATCCATGCGAAACAAATGGTTTATCTTCAAATACTTGTGATATACATGATTTAGCTTCAACTGCATGCGAAACAAACGAGTTAGCTTCAAATCCAAGCGAAACGCATGATTTAGCTTCAAATCAATGTGAAGTAGAAGGCTTAGCTTCAAGTCCAAACGAATCAAATGGTTTAGCTTCAAATTCTTGTTTTATGCATGATTTAGCTTCAACTGCATGCGAAGAAAACACGTTAGCTTCACATCCAAGCGAAACACATGATTTAGCTTCAAATCAATGCGAAGTAGAAGGCTTATCTTCGAATCCATGCGAAACAAATATTTTAGCTTCAAATTCTTGTTTTATACATGATTTAGCTTCAACTGCGTGCGAAACAAACGAGTTAGCTTCAAATCCATTCGAAACACATGATTTATCCTCAAACTCATTCGATACACATGGTTCACCTTAATATTCATGCGAATCAAAATGTTTAGCTTCAAATGCTTGTGAAATACATGATTCAGCTTCAAATGCAGGCGAAACAAATAGTTTAGCTTCAAATTCTTGTTTTATACATGATTTAACTTCAACTGCATGCGAACCAAACGAGATAGCTTCAAATCTAAGCCAAAGACATGATTTAGCTTCAAATCAATGCGAGGTAGAAGGCTTAGTTTCAAATCCATGCGAAACACATGATTTAGCTTCAAATCAATGCGAAGTAAAAGGATTAGCTTCAAATCCATGCGAAGCCAATTGTGTAGATTCAAATACTTGTTTTATACACGATTTAGCTTCAACTGCACCTGAAACAAACGTGTTAGCTTCAAATTCGAACGAAAAACATGATTCAGCTTCAAATCAATGCCAAGTTGAAGGCTTGGCTTCAAATCCTTGCGATCAAATGGTTTAGTTTCAAATACCTGTGGTATACATGATTTAGCTTCAACTGCATGTGAAACAGACGTGTTAACTTCAAATTCAAGCGAAATATATGATTTAGCTTCAAATCAATGCGAAGTAGAAGGCTTAGTTCCAAATCAATGCGAAACTAATGGTTTAGCTTCAAATACTTGTGATATACATGATTCAGGTTCAACTGCAGGCGAAACAAACGAGTTAGCTTCAAATCCCAACTTAGCACATGATTCAATTTCAAATCAAAGCGAAGTAGAAGGCTTAGCTTCAAATCCATGCCAAACAAATGGTTCAGCTTCAAATACTTGTGATATACACGGTTTAGCTTCAACTGCATTCGAAACAAACGAGTTAGTTTCAAAACCATGCGAAACACATGATTTACCTTCAAATCAATGCGAAGTAGAAGGCTTAGCTTCAAAGCTATGCGAAACAAATGGTTTAGCATCAAATACTTGTGATATACATGATTTAGCTTCAGCTGCATGCGAAATAAATGAGTTAGCCTCAAATCCAAGCGAAACACATGATTCAGGTTCAAATCAATGCGAAGTAGACGGCTTAGCTTCAAATCCATGCGGAACAAATGGTTTAGATTCAAATACTTGTGATATAAATGATATAGCTTCAACAGCAAGCGAAACAAACGAGTTAGCTTCAAATCCAAGCGAAACACATGATTTGGCTACAAATCAACGCGAAGTAGAATGCTTAGCTTCAAATGCATGCGAATCAAATGGTTTAGCTTCAAATGCTTGTGATACACATGATTTATATTCAACTGCATGCGATACAAACGAGATAGCTTCAAATCCATGCGAAACACATGATTTAGCTTAATATTCATGCGAAGCTAATGGTTTAGATTCTAATACTTGTGATATACATGATTTAGTTTGTACTGCATGCGAACCAAACGTGATAGCTTCAAATCCAAGCCAAAGACATGATTTTGCTTCAAATCAATGCGAAGTAGAAGGATTAGCTTCAAATCCATGCGAAACACATGATTTATCTTCAAATTCATTCGAAACACATTGTTTAGCTTTAAATCCTTCCGAAACAAGTAGTTTAGCTTCAAATTCTTGTTTTATACATGAATTAACTTCAACTGCAGGCAAAACAAACGAGTTAGCTTCACATCCGTGCGAAGCACATGATTTAGCATCAAATCATGCAGACGAAACAATCGAGTTAGCTTCAAATGCATTCGAAACACATGATTTAGGTTCAAATTCATTCGAAGCACATTGTTTAGCTTCAGATCCATGCGAAACAAATAGTTTAGCTTCAAATTCTTGTTTTATGCATGATTTAGCTTCAACTGCATGCGAAACAAACGAGTTAGCTTCAAATCCACGCGAATCACATGATTTATCTTCAAATCAATGCGAAGTGGAAGCATTAGCTTCAAATCTATGCCAATCAAACAGTTTAGCTTCAAATACTTGTGATATACATGATTCAGCTTCAAATTCAGGCAAAACAAACGAGTTAGCTTCAAATCCATACGAAACACATGATTTAGCTTCAAATTCATTCGAAACACATTGTTTAGCTTCAAATCCATGCGAAACAAATGGTTTAGCTTCAAATACTTGTGATATACATGATATAGCTTCAAATGGAGGTGAAACAAACGAGTTAGCTTCAAATACAAGAGAAACACATGATTTAGCTTCAAATCAATGCGAAGTGGAAGCATTAGCTTCAAATCTATGCCAATCAAACAGTTTAGCTTCAAATACTTGTGATATACATGATTCAGCTTCAAATTCAGGCAAAACAAACGAGTTAGCTTCAAATCCATACGAAACACATGATTTAGCTTCAAATTCATTCGAAACACATTGTTTAGCTTCAAATCCATGCGAAACAAATGGTTTAGCTTCAAATACTTGTGATATACATGATATAGCTTCAAATGGAGGTGAAACAAACGAGTTAGCTTCAAATACAAGAGAAACACATGATTTAGCTTCAAATCAATGCGAAGTAGAAGGCTTAGCTTCAAATCAATGCGAATCAAATGCTTTAGCTTCAAATACTTGTGATATAAATGATTTAGCTTCAAATGCAGGCGAAATGAACGAGTTAGCTTCAGATCCACGCGAATCACATGATTTAGCTTCAAATTAATGCGAAGTAGAAGGCTTACCTTCAAGTCCAAACGAATCAAATGGTTTAGCTTCAAATACTTGTGATATACATGATTCAGCTTCAAATACAGGCAAAACAAACGAGTTAGCTTCAAATCCATGCGAAACACATGATTTAGCTTCAAATTCATTCGAAGCACATTTTTTAGCTTCAAATCCATGCGAAACAAATAGTTTAGCTTCAAATTCTTGTTCTATGCATGATTTAGCTTCAACTGCATGCGAAGAAAACATGTTAGCTTCACATCCAAGCGAAACACATGATTTAGCTTCAAATCAATGCGAAGTAGGAGGCTTATCTTCGAATCCATGCGAAACAAATAGTTTAGTTTCAAATTCTTGTTTTATACATGATTTAGCTTCAACTGCGTGCGAAACAAACGAGTTAGCTTCAAATCCATTCGAAACACATGATTTAGCCACAACTTCATTCGATAGAAATGGTTCACCTTAATATTCATGCGAATCAAATGGTTTAGTTTCAAATACTTGTGATATACATGATTTAGCTTCAACTGCATGCGAAACAAACGAGTTACTTTGAAATCCAAGCGAAACAAATGATTCAGCTTCAAATCAATCCGAAGTAGAAGGCTTAGCTTCAAATCCACGCGAAACAGATGGTTTAGCATCAAATTCTTGCTCTATACATGATTTAGCTTCAACTGCATGCGAAACAAACGAGTTAGCTTCAAATCCATGCGAAACACATGATTTAGCTTCAAATCAATGCTAAGTAGAAGGCTTAGTTTCAAATCCATGAGAAACAAATGGTTTGGCTTCAAATAATAGTGATATAGATGAGGTAGCTTCAACTGCATGCGAAACAATCGAGTTAGCTTCGAATCCATGCGAAACACATGATTTAGCTTCAAATAAATGCGAAGTGGAAGGCTTAGACCCAAATCCACGCGAAACAGATGGTTTAGCATCAAATTCTTGTTTTATACATGGTTTAGCTTCAACTGCATGCGAAAGAAACGATTTAGCTTCAAATCCGTACGAAACACATGATTTAGCTTCAAATCAGTGCTAAGTAGAAGGCTTAGTTTCAAATCCATGAGAAAGATATGGTTTAGCTTCAAATACTTGTGATATAAATGATTTAGCTTCAAATGCAGGCGAAATGAACGACTTAGCTTCAAATCCACGCGAACTACATGATTTAGCTTCAAATCAATGCGAAGTAGAATGCTTATCTTCGAATCCATGCGAAATAAATGGTTTAGCTTCATATACTTGTGATATACATGATATAGCTTCAAATGCAGGTGAAACAAACGAGTTAGCTTCAAATCCATGCGAAACACATGATTTAGCTTCAAATCAATGCGAAGTAGAAGGCTTATCTTCGAATCCATGCGAAACAAATGGTTTAGCTTCAAATACTTGTGATATACATGATATAGCTTCAAATGAAGGTGAAACAAACGAGTTAGCTTCAAATACAAGAGAAACACATGATTTAGCTTCAAATCAATGCGAAGTAGAAGGCTTAGCTTCAAATCAATGCGAATCAAATGCTTTAGCTTCAAATACTTGTGATATAAATGATTTAGCTTCAAATGCAGGCGAAATGAACGAGTTAGCTTCAGATCCACGCGAATCACATGATTTAGCTTCAAATTAATGCGAAGTAGAAGGCTTAGCTTCAAGTCCAAACGAATCAAATGGTTTAGCTTCAAATACTTGTGATATACATGATTCAGCTTCAAATACAGGCAAAACAAACGAGTTAGCTTCAAATCCATGCGAAACACATGATTTAGCTTCAAATTCATTCGAAGCACATTTTTTAGCTTCAAATCCATGCGAAACAAATCGTTTAGCTTCAAATTCTTGTTCTATGCATGATTTAGCTTCAACTGCATGCGAAGAAAACACGTTAGCTTCACATCCAAGCGAAACACATGATTTAGCTTCAAATCAATGCGAAGTAGGAGGCTTATCTTCGAATCCATGCGAAACAAATAGTTTAGTTTCAAATTCTTGTTTTATACATGATTTAGCTTCAACTGCGTGCGAAACAAACGAGTTAGCTTCAAATCCATTCGAAACAAATGATTCAGCTTCAAATCAATCCGAAGTAGAAGGCTTAGCTTCAAATCCACGCGAAACAGATGGTTTAGCATCAAATTCTTGCTCTATACATGATTTAGCTTCAACTGCATGCGAAACAAACGAGTTAGCTTCAAATCCATGCGAAACACATGATTTAGCTTCAAATCAATGCTAAGTAGAAGGCTTAGTTTCAAATCCATGAGAAACAAATGGTTTGGCTTCAAATAATAGTGATATAGATGAGGTAGCTTCAACTGCATGCGAAACAATCGAGTTAGCTTCAAATCCATGCGAAACACATGATTTAGCTTCAAATAAATGCGAAGTGGAAGGCTTAGACCCAAATCCACGCGAAACAGATGGTTTAGCATCAAATTCTTGTTTTATACATGGTTTAGCTTCAACTGCATGCGAAAGAAACGATTTAGCTTCAAATCCGTACGAAACACATGATTTAGCTTCAAATCAGTGCTAAGTAGAAGGCTTAGTTTCTAATCCATGAGAAAGGTATGGTTTAGCTTCAAATACTTGTGATATAAATGATTTAGCTTCAAATGCAGGCGAAATGAACGACTTAGCTTCAAATCCACGCGAACTACATGATTTAGCTTCAAATCAATGCGAAGTAGAATGCTTATCTTCGAATCCATGCGAAATAAATGGTTTAGCTTCATATACTTGTGATATACATGATATAGCTTCAAATGCAGGTGAAACAAACGAGTTAGCTTCAAATCCATGCGAAACACATGATTTAGCTTCAAATCAATGCGAAGTAGAAGGCTTATCTTCGAATCCATGCGAAACAATTGGTTTATCTTCAAATACTTGTGATATACATGATTTAGCTTCAACTGCATGCGAAACAAACGAGTTAGAATCAAATCCATGCAAAAAACATGATTTAGTTTCAAATCAATGCGACCTAGACGGTTTCGCTTCTAATCCAAGCGAAACACATGATTTAGCTTCAAATCAATGCGATGTAGAAGGTTTAGCTCCAAATCCATGAGGAACAAATGATTTAGCATCAATCACTTGGGATATAAGTGATATAGCTTCAAATGCAGACGAATCTACGCGTTAGCTTCAAAATCCATGCGATACACATCATTTAGCTTTAAATCCATACGAAGTAGAAGGCTTAGCTTCAAATTCATGCGAAACAAATGATTTAGGTTCAGATACTTGCGATATAAGTGATACAGCTTCAAATGCAGGAGAAACAAACGAGTTAGAATCAAATCCATGAAAAAAACATGATTTAGTTTCAAATCAATGCGACCTAGACGGTTTAGCTTCAAATCCAAGCGAAACACATGATTTAGCTTCAAATCAATGCGATGCAGAAGGTTTAGCTTCAAATTCATGAGAAACCAATGATTTAGCATCAATCACTTGGGATATAAGTGATATAGCTTCAAATGCAGACGAATCAAACGAGTTAGCTTCAAAATCCATGCGAACACATGATTCAGTTCAAATCAATGCGAAGTAGACGGCTTAGCTTCAAATCCATGCAAAACAAATGGTTTAGCTTCAAATACTTGTGATATACATGATTTAGCTTCAACTCTACGCGAAACTAACGAGTTAGCTTCATACCATGCGGAACACATGATTTAGCTACAAATCAATGCGAACAGGAAGGCTTAGTTTCAAATTCATGCGAAAAGAATAGTTTAGCTTCATATACTTGTTTTATACATTACTTAGCTTCAACTACATGCGAAACAAACGAGTTAGCTTCAAATCCAGACGAAACACATGATTTAGCTTCAAATAAATGCGAAGTAGAAGGCTTATCTTCGAATCCATGCGTAACAAATGGTTTAGCTTTAAATACTTGTGATATACATCATTTAGCTTCAACTGCATTCGAAACAAACGAGTTAGCTTCAAATCCAGACGAAACACATGATTTAGCTTCAAATAAATGCGAAGTAGAAGGCTTATCTTCGAATCCATGCGTAACAAATGGTTTAGCTTTAAATACTTGTGATATACATCATTTAGCTTCAACTGCATTCGAAACAAACGAGTTAGCTACAAATCCAAGCGAACACATGATTCAGTTCAAATCAATGCGAAGTAGACGGCTTAGCTTCAAATCCATGCGAAACAAATGGTTTAGCTTCAAATACTTGTGACATACATGATTTAGCTTCAACTGCATGCGAAACAAACGAGTTAGCTTCAAATCCAAGCGAAATACATGATTCAGCTTCAAATCAATGCGAAGTAGAAGGCTTAGTTTCAAATCCATGCGAAACGAATAGTTTAGCTTTAAATACTTGTGATATACATGATTCAGTTTCAACGTCATGCGAAACAAACGAGTTAGCTTCAAATCCCAGCTTAGCAGATCATTCAATTTCAAATCAAAGCGAAGTACAATGCTTAGCTTCAAATCCATGCCAAACAAATGGTTCAGCTTCAAATACTTCTGATATACACGGTTTAGCTTCAACTGCATGCGAAACAAACGAGTTATCTTAAAAATCTATGCGAATCACATGATTTAGCTACAAATCAATGCGAACTAGAAGGCTTAGTTTCAAATCCATGCGAAACGAATAGTTTAGCTTCAAATTCTCGTTTTATACATTACTAAGCTTCAACTACATGCGAAACAAACGAGTTAGATTCAAATCCAAGCGAACACGTGATTCAGATTCAAATCAATGCGAAGTAGAAGGCTTAGCTTCAAATCCACGCGAAACGAATGGTTTAGTTCCAAATACCTGTGATATACATGATTTAGCTTCAACTGCATGTGAAACAGACGTGTTAACTTCAAATCCCAGTGAAACACATGATTCAGTTTCAAATCAAAGCGAAGTAGAAGTCTTAGCTTCAAATCCATGCCAAACAGATGGTTCAGCTTCAAATACTTGTGATATACATGACTTAGCTTCAACTGTATGCAAAACAAACGAGTTAGCTTCACATCCAAGCGAACACATGATTTAACTTCAAATTCATGCGAAGTAGAAGGCTTAGCTTCAAATCGATGCGAAACAAATGGTTTATATTCAAATACCTGTGGTATACATGATTTAGCTTCAACTGCATGTGAAACAGACGTGCTAACTTCAAATTCAATCAAAATATATGATGTAGATTCAAATCAATGCGAAGTAGAAGGCTTAGCTTCAAATCCACGCGATATGAATGATTTGGCTTCAAATAGTTGCGAATATAAGTAATATAGCTTCAAATGCAGACGAAAGAAACGCGTTAGCTTCAAATTCATGTGAAACACATGATTTACATTGAAATCAATGCGAAGTAGAAGTCTTGTCTTCGAATCCATGCGAAACAATTGGTTTAGCTTCAAATACTTGTGATATACATCATTTAGCTTCAACTGCATTCGAAACAAATGAGTTAGCTTCAAATCTGTGCGAAACACATGATTTAGCTACAAATCAATGCGAAGTAGAAGTCTTAGCTTCAAATCTATGCCAATCAAACAGTTTAGCTTCAAATACTTGTGATATACATGATTCAGCTTCAAATGCAGGCAAAACAAACGAGTTAGCTTCAAATCCATACGAAACACATGATTTAGCTTCAAATTCATTCGAAACACATTGTTTAGCTTCAAATCCATGCGAAACAAATGGTTTAGCTTCAAATACTTGTGATATACATGATATAGCTTCAAATGGAGGTGAAACAAACGAGTTAGCTTCAAATACAAGAGAAACATATGATTTAGCTTCAAATCAATGCGAAGTAGAAGGCTTAGCTTCAAATCAATGCGAATCAAATGCTTTAGCTTCAAATACTTGTGTTATACATGATTTAGCTTCATATGCAGCTGAAACAATCGAGTTAGTTTCAAATCCAAACGAAAGACTTGATTTAGCTTCAAATTCATGCGAAGTAGAAGGCTTATCTTCGAGTCCATGCGAATCAAATGGTTTAGCTTCAAATACTTGTGATATAAATGATTTAGCTTCAAATGCAGGCGAAATGAACGAGTTAGCTTCAAATCCATGCGAAACCCATCATTTAGCTTCAAATCAATGCGAAGTACAATGCTTATCTTCGAATCCATGCGAAATAAATGGTTTAGATTCAAATACTTGTGAAATGCATGATTTAGCTTCAACTGCATGCGACACAAACGAGTTAGCTTCAGATCCACGCGAATCATATGATTTAGCTTCAAATTAATGCGAAGTAAAAGGCTTAGCTTCAAGTCAATACGAATCAAATGGTTTAGCTTCAAATACTTGTGTTATACATGATTTAGCTTCATAAGCAGCAGAAACAATCGAGTTAGTTTCAAGTCCAAACGAAACACATGATATAGCTTCAAATCAATGCTAAGTAGAAGGCTTAGTTTCAAATCCATGAGAAACAAATGGTTTGGCTTCAAATACTTGTGATATAGGTGATTTAGTTTCAACTGCATGCGAAACAATCGAGTTAGCTTCAAATCCATGCGAAACACATGATTTATCGTCAAATTCATTCGAAACACATTGCTTAGCTTCAAATCCATGCGAAACAAATTGTTTAGCTTCAAATTCTTGTTTTATACATGATTTAACTTCAACTGCATGTGAAATAAAAGAGTTACCGTCAAATCCATGCGAAACACATGATTTAGCTTCAAATCAATATTAGAATTCTTAGTTTCAAATACATGCGAATCAAATGGTTTAGCTTCAAGTACTTGTGATATAAATGATTTAGCTTCAAATCCAGGTGAAATGAACGAGTTAGATTCAAATCCATGCGAAACACATGATTTAGCTTCAAATCAATGCGAAGTAGAATGCTTATCTTCGAATCCATGCGAAACAAATTGTTTAGCTTCACATACTTTTGATATAGATGATTTAGCTTCAACTGCATGCGAAACAATCGAGTTAGCTTGAAATCCATGCGAAACACATGATTTATATTCAAATTCATTTGAAACACATTGTTTAGCTTCAAATCCATGCGAAACAAATAGTTTAGATCCAAATTTTTTTTTTATACATGTTTTAACTTCAACTGCATGCGAAACAAACGAGTTAGCTTCAAATCGATGCGAAACACATGATTTAGCTTCAAATCAATCCGAAGTAGAAGGATTAGCTTCAAATCCATGCGAAACAAATGGTTCAGCTTCAAATATTTGTGATATACATGATTTAGCTTCAACTGCATGCGAAACAAACGAGTTACTTTCAAATCCAAGCGAAACACATCATTCAGCTTCAAATCAATCCGAAGTAGAAGGCTTAGCTTCAAATCCATGCGAAACGAACGGATTAGCTTCAAATACTTGTTTTATACACGGTTTAGCTTCAACGGCATTCGAAACAAACGAATCATCTTCAAATCCATGCGAACCACATGATTTAGCGCAAATCAATGCCAAGTAGAAGGCTTAAATTCAAATCCATGCGATATGAATGATTTGGCTTTAAATACTTGCGAATATAAGTGATATAGCTTGAAATACAGGCGAAACAAACGCGTTAGCTTCAAATCCATGCGAACCACATGATTTAGCTCAAATCAATGCCAAGTAGAAGGCTTAACTTCAAATCCATGCGATATGAATGATTTGGCTTTAAATACTTGCGAATATAAGTGATATAGCTTGAAATACAGGCGAAACAAACGCGTTAGCTTCAAATCCATGTGAAACACATGATCTACCTTGAAATCAATGCGAAGTAAAAGTCTTGTCTTCGAATCCATGCGAAACAATTGGTTTAGCTTCAAATACTTGTGATTTACATGATTTAGCTTCAACTGCATTCGAAACAAACGAGTTAGCTTCAAATCTATGCGAAACACTTGATTTAGCTACAAATCAATGCGAACTAGAAGGCTTAGTTTCAAATCCATGCGAAACGAATAGTTCAGGTTCAAATACTCGTTTTATACAATACTTAGCTTCAACTGCATGCGAAACAAACGAGTTAGCTGCAAAGCCAAGCGAAACACATGATTCAGCTTCAAATCAATGCGAAGTAGAAGGCTTAGCTTCAAATCGATGCGAAACAAATGGTTTATATTCAAATACCTGTGGTATACATGATTCAGCTTCAACTGCATGTGAAACAGACGTGCTAACTTCAAATTCAATCAAAATATATGATTTAGCTTCAAATCAATGCGAAGTAGAAGGCTTAGCTTCAAATCCACGCGATATGAATTATTTGGCTTCAAATAGTTGCGAATATAAGTAATATAGCTTCAAATGCAGACGAAAGAAACGCGTTAGCTTCAAATTCATGTGAAACACATGATTTACATTGAAATCAATGCGAAGTAGAAGTCTTGTCTTCGAATCCATGCGAAACAATTGGTTTAGCTTCAAATACTTGTGATATACATCATTTAGCTTCAACTGCATTCGAAACAAATGAGTTAGCTTCAAATCTGTGCGAAACACATGATTTAGCTACAAATCAATGCGAAGTAGAAGTCTTAGCTTCAAATCCATGCGAATCAAATGGTTTAGCGTCAAATGCTTGTGGCATACATGATTTATATTCAACTGCAGACGAATCAAACGAGCTAGCTTCAAAATTCATGCGATACACATGATTTAGCATCAAATCAATACGATGTAGGAGGTTTAGCTTCAAATCTATGCGACACAAATGATTTGGCTACAAATACTTGCGATATAAATGATATAGCTTCAAATGCAGACGAAACAAACGAGTTAGATTCAAATCCAAGCGAAACACATGATTAAGCTTCAAATCAATTCTATGTAGAAGGTTTAGCTTCAAATCCATGCGAAACAAATGGTTCAGCTTCAAATACTTGTGATATACATCACTTAGCTTCAACTGTATGCAAAACAAACGAGTTAGCTTCACATCCATGCGAAACACATGATTTATATTCAAATTCATTTGAAACACATTGTTTAGCTTCAAATCCATGCGAAACAAATAGTTTAGATTCAAGTTTTTGTTTTATACATGATTTAACTTCAACTGCATGCGAAACAAACGAGTTTGCTTTAAATCCATACGAAGCACATGACTTAGCTTCAAATCATTGCGAAGTAGAATGCTTAGTTTCAAATACATGCGAATCAAATGGTTTATCTTCAAATACTTGTGTTATACATGATTTAGTTTCATATGCAGCCGAAAAAGTCGAGTTAGTTTCAAATCCAAACGGAACACATGAGTTAGCTTCAAATTCATGCGAAGTAGAAGGCTTAGCTTCAAATACATGAGAAACAAATGATTTATCTTCAGATAATTGCGATATAAGTGATATAGCTTCAAATGCACTCGAAACAATCGAGTTAGCTTCAAATCCATGCGAATCACATGATTTAGCTTCAAATCAATGCGAAGTAGAAGGCTTAGCTTCAAATACATGAGAAACAAATGATTTATCTTCAGATAATTGCGATATAAGTGATATAGCTCCAAATGCACTCGAAACAATCGAGTTAGCTTCTAACCCATGCGGATCGAATGATTTATCTTCAAATCCTTGTTTTATACACGGTTTAGCTTCAACTGCATTCGAAACAAACGAGATAGTTACAAAACAATGCGAAAAACATGATTTACCTTCAAATCAATGCGAAGTAGAAGGCTTAGCTTCAAATCCATGCGAAACAAATGGGTTAGCTTCAAATACTTGTGATATACATGATTTAGCTTCAACTGAATGCGAAACAAACGAGTTAGCTTAAAATCCATGCGAAAAACGTGATTTAGCTTCAAATCAATACGAAGTAGAAGGTTTACATTCGAATCCATGTGACACACACGATTAGCATCAAATACTTGTGATATAAGTGATATAGCTTCAAATGCAGGCGAAACAAACGAGTTAGCTTCAAATCCACGTGAAACACACCATTTAGCTTCATATTCATGCGAAACACATGTTTTATCTTAATATTCATGCGAAACACAGGGTTTAAATTAATATTCATGCGAATCAAATGGTTCAGCTACAAATACTTGTGTTATACATGATTTAGCTTCAACTGCATGCGAATCAAGCGAGTTAGCTTCAAATCCATGCGAAACACATGATTTATATTCAAATTCATTTGAAACACATTGTTTAGCTTCAAATCCATGCGAAACAAATAGTTTAGATTCAAGTTTTTGTTTTATACATGATTTAACTTCAACTGCATGCGAAACAAACGAGTTAGCTTTAAATCCATACGAAGCACATGACTTAGCTTCAAATCATTGCGAAGTAGAATGCTTAGTTTCAAATACATGCGAATCAAATGGTTTATCTTCAAATACTTGTGTTATACATGATTTAGTTTCATATGCAGCCGAAATAGTCGAGTTAGTTTCAAATCCAAACGGAACACATGAGTTAGCTTCAAATTCATGCGAAGTAGAAGGCTTAGCTTCAAATACATGAGAAACAAATGATTTATCTTCAGATAATTGCGATATAAGTGATATAGCTTCAAATGCACTCGAAACAATCGAGTTAGCTTCAAATCCATGCGAATCACATGATTTAGCTTCAAATCAATGCGAAGTAGAAGGCTTAGCTTCAAATACATGAGAAACAAATGATTTATCTTCAGATAATTGCGATATAAGTGATATAGCTTCAAATGCACTCGAAACAATCGAGTTAGCTTCTAACCCATGCGGATCGAATGATTTATCTTCAAATCCTTGTTTTATACACGGTTTAGCTTCAACTGCTTTCGAAACAAACGAGATAGTTACAAAACAATGCGAAAAACATGATTTACCTTCAAATCAATGCGAAGTAGAAGGCTTAGCTTCAAATCCATGCGAAACAAATGGGTTAGCTTCAAATACTTGTGATATACATGATTTAGCTTCAACTGAATGCGAAAAAAACGAGTTAGCTTAAAATCCATGCGAATCACATGATTTAGCTTCAAATCAATGCGAAGTAGAAGGCTTAGCTTCAAATTCATGAGAAACAAATGATTTATCTTCAGATAATTGCGATATAAGTGATATAGCTTCAAATGCACTCGAAACAATCAAGTTAGCTTCAAATCCATGCGAATCACATGATTTAGCTTCAAATCAATGCGAAGTAGAAGGCTTAGCTTCAAATACATGAGAAACAAATGATTTATCTTCAGATAATTGCGATATAAGTGATATAGCTTCAAATGCACTCGAAACAATCGAGTTAGCTTCTAATCCATGCGGATCGAATGATTTATATTCAAATCCTTGTTTTATACACGGTTTAGCTTCAACTGCATTCGAAACAAACGAGATAGTTACAAAACAATGCGAAAAACATGATTTACCTTCAAATCAATGCGAAGTAGAAGGCTTAGCTTCAAATCCATGCGAAACAAATGGGTTAGCTTCAAATACTTGTGATATACATGATTTAGCTTCAACTGAATGCGAAACAAACGAGTTAGCTTAAAATCCATGCGAAAAACGTGATTTAGCTTCAAATCAATACGAAGTAGAAGGTTTACATTCGAATCCATGTGACACACACGATTAGCATCAAATACTTGTGATATAAGTGATATAGCTTCAAATGCAGGCGAAACAAACGAGTTAGCTTCAATCCACGTGAAACACACCATTTAGCTTCATATTCATGCGAAACACATGTTTTATCTTAATATTCATGCGAAACACAGGGTTTAAATTAATATTCATGCGAATCAAATGGTTCAGCTACAAATACTAGTGTTATACATGATTTAGCTTCAACTGCATGCGAATCAAGCGAGTTAGCTTCAAATCCAAGCGAAGCACATGATTTAGTTTCAAATCCATGCGAAAACACATGATTTAACTTCAAATTCATGCGAAGTAGAAGGCTTAGCATCAAATCCATGCGATACGTATGGATTAGCTTCAAATACTTGTGATATACATGATTTAGCTTCAACTGCATGCGAAACAAACGAGTTAGCTTCAAATCCACGCAAATCACATGATTATCTTCAAATCAATGCGAAGTAGACGGCTTAGCTTCAAATCCAAGCGAAACAAATGGTTTAGCTTCAAATTCTCGTGATATAGATGATTTATCTTCAACTGCATGCGAAACAAACGAGTTAGCTTCAAATCCAAGCGAAACATATGATTCAGCTTCAAATCAATGCGAAGTAGAAGGCTTAGCTTCAAATCCATGCGAATCAAATGCTTTAGCTTCAAATACTTGTGTTATACATGATTTAGCTTCATATGCAGCCGAAACAATCGAGTTAGTTTCAAATCCAAACGAAACACATGATTTAGCTTCAAACTAATGCGAAGTAGAAGGCTTAGCTTCAAGTACAAACGAATCAAATGGTTTAGCTTCAAACACTTGCGATATACATGATTCAGCTTCAAATGCAGGCAAAACAAACGAGTTAGCTTCAAATCCATGCGAAACACATGTTTTAGCTTCAAATCAATGCGAAGTAGAATGCTTATCTTCGAATCCATGCGAAATAAATGGTTTAGCTTCAATACATGTGTTATACATGATATAGCTTCAAATGCATGCGAACAAACGAGTTACTTTCAAATCCAAGCGAAGCACATGATTCAGCTGCAAATTCATTCGAAGCACATTGTTTAGCTTCAAATCCATGCGAAACAAATAGTTTAGCTTCAAATTCTTGTTTTATGCATGATTTAGCTTCAACTGCATGTGAAACAGACGTATTAGCTTCAAATCCAAGCGAAACACATGATTTAGCTTCAAATTAATGTGAAGTAGAAGGCTTAGCTTCAAGTCCAAACGAATTAAATGGTTTAGCTTCAAATACTTGTGATATGCATGATTCAGCTTCAAATGCAGGCAAAACAAACGAGTTAGCTCTAAATTCAAGCGAAACACATGATTTAGCTTCAAATTTCTTTCGAAGCACATTGTTTAGCTTCAAATCCATGCGAAACAAATAGTTTAGCTTCAAATTCTTGTTTTATACATGATTTAGCTTCAACTGCATGCGAACCAATCGAGTTAGCTTCAAATCCGTGCGAAGCACATGATTTAGCATCAAATCATGCAGACGAAACAATCGAGTTAGCTTCAAATCCATGCGAAACACATGATTTAGCTTCAAATCAATGCGAAGTAGAAGGCTTATCTTCGAATACATGCGAAACAAATAGTTTAGCTTCAAATTCTTGTTTTATGCATGATTTAGCTTCAACTGCATGTGAAACAGACGTATTAGCTTCAATCCAAGCGAAACACATGATTTAGCTTCAAATTAATGTGAAGTAGAAGGCTTAGCTTCAGTCCAAACGAATTAAATGGTTTAGCTTCAAATACTTGTGATATACATGATTCAGCTTCAAATGCAGGCAAAACAAACGAGTTAGCTCCAAATTCAAGCGAAACACATGATTTAGCTTCAAATTCATTCGAAGCACATTGTTTAGCTTCAATCCATGCGAAACAAATAGTTTAGTTTCAAATTCTTGTTTTATACATGATTTAACTTCAACTGCATGCGAAACAAACGAGTTAGCTTCAAATCCATGCGGAACACTTGATTTAGCTTCAAATCAATCCGTAGTAGAAGGCTTAGCTTCAAATCCATGCGAAACAAATGGTTCAGCTTCAAATATTTGTGATATACATGATTTAGATTCAACTGCATGTGAAACAGACGTGTTAGCTTCAAATCCAAGCGAAACACTAGATGTAGCTTCAAATCAATGCGAAGTAGAAGGCTCAAAGTTATATCCATGCGAATCAAATGGTACAGCTTGAAACACATGTGATATACATGATTCAGCTTCAACTGCATGCGAAACAATCGAGGCGAGGTAGATTCAAATCTAAGCGAAACACATGATGTAGCTTCAAATCAATGCGAAGTAGAAGGATCAGCTTCAAATCTATGAGAATCAAATGGTTTAGCTTCAAATACATGTGATATACATGATTTGGCTTCAACTTCATGAGAAACAAACGAGATAGCTTCAAATCCATGCGAAACACATGATTTAGCTTCAAATCAATGCGAAGTAGAAGGCTTAGTTTCAAATCCGTGTGAAACGAATAGTATAACTTCAAATACTTGTTTTATACATGATTTAGCTTCAACTGCATGCGAAACAAACGAGTTGGCTTCTGAACCATTCGAAACACATGATATTGCTTCAAATTCATCCGAAACACATGGTTTAGCTTAATATTCATGCAAAACAAATGGTCCAGCTTCAAATACTCGTGATATACATGATTTAGCATTAACTGCATGCGAACCAAACGAGATAGCTTCAAATCTAAGCCAAAGACATGATTTAACTTCAAATCAATGCGAAGTCGAAGGCTTAGCTTCAAATCCATGCGAATCAAATGCTTTAGGTTCAAATACTTGTGTTATACATGAGTTAGCTTCATATGCAGCCGCAACATTCGAGTTAGTTTCAAATCCAAACGAAACACATGATTTAGCTTCAAATTCATGCGAAGTAGAAGTCTTATCTTCGAAACCATGCGAAACAAATGGTTTATCTTCAAAAACATGTGATCTACATGATTCAGCTTCAACTGCAGGCAAAACAAACGAGTTAGATTCAAATCCGTGCGAAGCACATGATTTAGCATCAAATCATGCAGACGAAACAATCGAGTTAGCTTCAAATCCATGCGAAACACATGATTTAGCTTCAAATTCATTCGAAGCACATTGTTTAGCTTCAAATCCATGCGAAACAAATAGTTTAGCTTCAAATTTTTGTTTTATACATGATTTAACTTCAACTGCATGCGAAACAAACGAGTTAGCTTTAAATCCATACGAAGCACATGATTTAGCTTCAAATCATTGCGAAGTAGAATGCTTAGTTTCAAATACATGCGAATCAAATGGTTTAGCTTCAAATACTTGTGATATAAATGATTTAGCTTCAAATGCAGTCGAAATGAACGAGTTAGCTTCAAATCCATGCGAAACACATGTTTTAGCTTCAAATCAATGCGAAGTAGAATGCTTATCTTCGAATCCATGCGAAATAAATGGTTTAGCTTCAAATACTTGTGTTATACATGATATAGCTTCAAATGCAGGTGGAACAAACGCGTTAGCTTCAAATCCAAGAGAAACACATGATTTAGCTTCAAATCAATGCGAAGTAGAAGGCTTAGCTTCAAATCCATGCGAATCAAATGCTTTAGCTTCAAATACTTGTGTTATACATGATTTAGCTTCATATGCAGCCGAAACAATCGAGTTAGTTTCAAATCCAAACGAACCACATGATTTAGCTTCAAACTAATGCGAAGTAGAAGGCTTAGCTTCAAGTACAAACGAATCAAATGGTTTAGCTTCAAATACTTGCGATATACATGATTCAGCTACAAATGCAGGCAAAACAAACGAGTTAGCTTCAAATCCATGCGAATCACATGATTTAGCTTCAAATCCATGCGAATCACATGATTTAGCTTCAAATCCATTCGAAACACATGATTTATCCTCAAACTCATTCGATACACATGGTTCACCTTAATATTCATGCGAATCAGAAGGTTTAGTTTCAAATACTTGTGATATACATGATTTAGCTTCAACTGCATGCGAAACAAACGAGTTACTTTCAAATCCAAGCGAAGCACATGATTCAGCTTCAAATTCATACGAAGCACATTGTTTAGCTTCAAATCCATGCGAAAGAAATAGTTTAGCTTCAAATTCTTGTTTTATGCATGATTTAGCTTCAACTGCATGTGAAACAGACGTATTAGCTTCAAATCCAAGCGAAACACATGATTTAGCTTCAGATTAATGTGAAGTAGAAGGCTTAGCTTCAAGTCCAAACGAATTAAATGGTTTAGCTTCAAATACTTGTGATATACATGATTCAGCTTCAAATGCAGGCAAAACAAACGAGTAAGCTCCAAATTCAAGCGAAACACATGATTTAGCTTCAAATTCATTCGAAGCACATTGTTTAGCTTCAAATCCATGCGAAACAAATAGTTTAGCTTCAAATTCTTGTTTTATACATGATTTAGCTTCAACTGCATGCGAAACAATCGAGTTAGCTTCAAATCCATGCGAAACACATGATTTATCTTCAAGTTCATTCGAAACACATTGTTTAGCTTTAAATCCATGCGAAACAAATAGTTTAGCTTCAAATTCATGTTTTATACATGATTTAACTTCAACTGCATGCGAAACAAACGAGTTAGCTTCAAATCCATGCGGAACACATGATTTAGCTTCAAATCAATCCGTAGTAGAAGGCTTAGCTTCAAATCCATGCGAAACAAATGGTTCAGCTTCAAATATTTGTGATATACATGATTTAGCTTCAACTGCTTGTGAAACAGACGTGTTAGCTTCAAATCCAAGCGAAACACTAGATGTAGCTTCAAATCAATGCGAAGTAGAAGGCTGAAAGTCATATCCATGCGAATCAAATGGTACAGCTTGAAACACATGTGATATACATGATTCAGCTTCAACTGCATGCGAAACAATCGAGGTAGATTCAAATCTAAGCGAAACACATGATGTAGCTTCAAATCAATGCGAAGTAGAAGGATCAGCTTCAAATCTATGAGAATCAAATGGTTTAGCTTCAAATACATGTGATATACATGATTTAGCTTCAACTTCATGAGAAACAAACGAGATAGCTTCAAATCCATGCGAAACACATGATTTAGCTTCAAATCAATGCGAAGTAGAAGGCTTAGTTTCAAATCCGTGTGAAACGAATAGTATAACTTCAAATACTTGTTTTATACATGATTTAGCTTCAACTGCATGCGAAACAAACGAGTTGGTTTCTGAACCATTCGAAACACATGATATTGCTTCAAATTCATCCGAAACACATGGTTTAGCTTAATATTCATGCAAAACAAATGGTCCAGCTTCAAATACTCGTGATATACATGATTTAACATTAACTGCATGCGAACCAAACGAGATAGCTTCAAATCTAAGCCAAAGACATGATTTAGCTTCAGATCAATGCGAAGTAGAAGGCTTAGTTTCAAATCCATGCGAAACACATGATTTAGCTTCAAATCAATGCGAAGTAGAAGGCTTATCTTCGAATCCATGCGAATCAAATGGTTTAGCTTCAAATACTTGTGATATAAATGATTTAGCTTCAAATGCAGGCGAAATGAACGAGTTAGCTTCAAATCCATGCGAAACACATCATTTAGCTTCAAATCAATGCGAAGTACAATGCTTATCTTCGAAACCATGCGAAATAAATGGTTTAGATTCAAATACTTGTGTTATACATGATTTAGCTTCATAAGCAGCAGAAACAATCGAGTTAGTTTCAAGTCCAAACGAAACACATGATTTAGTTTCAATTTCATGCGAAGTTGAAGGCTTATCTTCGAATCCATGCGAAACAAATGGTTCAGCTTCAAATATTTGTGATATATATGATTTAGCTTCAACTGCATGTGAAACAGACGTGTTAGCTTCAAATCCAAGCGAAACACATGATTTAACCTCAAATTCATACGATACACATGGTTCACCTTAATATTCATGCGAATCAAATGGTTTAGATTCAAACACTTGTGATATACATGATTTAGCTTCAACTGCATGCGAAACAAACGAGTTACTTTCAAATCCAAGCGAAACAAATGATTCAGCTTCAAATCAATCCGAAGTAGAAGGCTTAGCTTCAAATCCACGCGAAACAGATGGTTTAGCATCAAATTCTTGCTCTATACATGATTTAGCTTCAACTGCATGCGAAACAAACGAGTTAGCTTCAAATCCATGCGAAACACATGATTTAGCTTCAAATCAATGCGAAGTAGAAGCCTTAGCTTCAAATCCATGCGAGAGAAATGGTTTAGCTTCAAATAATTGTGATATACATGATTTAGCTTCAACTGAATGCGAAACAAACGAGTTAGCTTAAAATCCATGCGAAACACGTGATTTAGCTTCAAATCAATGCGAAGTAGAAGGTTTAGATTCGAATCCATGTGACACACATGATTAGCATCAAATACTTGTGATATAAGTGATATAGCTTCAAATGCAGACGAAACAAACGAGTTAGCTTCGAATCCACGTGAAACACACCATTTAGCTTCATATTCATGCGAAACACATGTTTTATCTTAATATTCATGGGAAACACAGGGTTTAAATTAATATTCATGCGAATCAAATGGTTCAGCTACAAATACTTGCGTTATACATGATGTAGCTTCAACTGCATGCGAATCAAGCGAGTTAGCTTCAAATCCAAGCGAAGCACATGATTTAGTTTCAAATCCATGCGAAACACATGATTTAACTTCAAATTCATGCGAAGTAGAAGGCTTTGCTTCTAATCCATGCGATGCGTATGGTTTAGCTTCAAATACTTGTGATATACATGATTTAGCTTCAACTGCATGCGAAACAAACGAGTTAGCTTCAAATCCACGCGAATCACATGATTTATCTTCAAATCAATGCGAATTGGAAGGCTTAGCTTCAAATCTATGCCAATCAAACAGTTTAGCTTCAAATACTTGTGATATACATGATTCAGATTCAAATGCAGGCAAAACAAACGAGTTAGCTTCAAATCCATACGAAACACATGATTTAGCTTCAAATTCATTCGAAACACATTTTTTAGCTTCAAATCCATGCAAAACACATCATTTAGCTTCAAATCAATGCAAAGTACAATGCTTATCTTCGAATCCATGCGAAATAAATGGTTTAGATTCAAATACTTGTGATATGCATGATTTAGCTTCAACTGCATGCGAAACAAACGAGTTAGCTTCAGATCTACGCGAATCATATGATTTAGCTTCAAATTAATGCGAAGTAGAAGGCTTAGCTTCAAGTCCAAACGAATCAAATGGTTTAGCTTCAAATACTTGTGTTATACATGATTTAGCTTCATAAGCAGCAGAAACAATCGAGTTAGTTTCAAGTCCAAACGAAACACATGATTTAGCTTCAATTTCATTCGAATTTGAAGGCTTATCTTCGAATCCATGCGAAACAAATGGTTCAGCTTCAAATATTTGTGATATACATGATTTAGCTTCAACTGCATGTGAAACAGACGTGTTAGCTTCAAATCCAAGCGAAACACATGATTTAACCTCAAATTCATACGATACACATGGTTCACCTTAATATTCATGCGAATCAAATGGTTTAGATTCAAATACTTGTGATATACATGATTTAGCTTCAACTGCATGCGAAACAAACGACTTAGCTTCAAATCCACGCGAAACACATGATTTAGCTTCAAATCAAAGCGAAGTAGAATGCTTATCTTCGAATCCATGCGAAATAAATGGTTTAGTTTCAAATACTTGTGATATACATGATATAGCTTCAAATGCACGTGAAACAAACGAGTTAGCTTCAAATCCATGCGAAACACATGATTTAGCTTCAAATTCATTCGAAGCACATTGTTTAGCTTCAAATCCATGCGAAACAAATAGTTTAGCTTCAAATTCTTGTTCTATGCATGATTTAGCTTCAACTGCATGCGAAGAATACACGTTAGCTTCACATCCAAGCGAAACACATGATTTAGCTTCAAATCAATGCGAAGTAGAAGGCTTATCTTCGAATCCATGCGAAACAAATAATTTAGCTTCAAATTCTTGTTTTATACATGATTTAGTTTCAACTGCGTGCGAAACAAACGAGTTAGCTTCAAATCGATTCGAAACACATGATTTAGCCACAACTTCATTCGATACAAATGGTTCACCTTAATATTCATGCGAATCAAATGGTTCAGTTTCAAATACTTGTGATATACATGATTTAGCTTCAACTGCATGCGAAACAAACGAGTTAGCTTCAAATCCATGCGAAACACATGATTTTGCTTCAAATCAATGCTAAGTAGAAGGCTTAGTTTCAAATCCATGAGAAACAAATGGTTTGGCTTCAAATAATTGTGATATAGATGAGTTAGCTTCAACTGCGTGCGAAACAAACGAGTTACCATCAAATCGATTCGAAACACATGATTTAGCCACAACTTCATTCGATACAAATGGTTCACCTTAATATTCATGCGAATCAAATGGTTCAGTTTCAAATACTTGTGATATACATGATTTAGCTTCAACTGCATGCGAAACAAACGAGTTAGCTTCAAATCCATGCGAAACACATGATTTAGCTTCAAATCAATGCTAAGTAGAAGGCTTAGTTTCAAATCCATGAGAAACAAATGGTTTGGCTTCAAATAATTGTGATATAGATGAGTCAGCTACAACTGCACTCGAAACAATCGAGTTAGCTTCAAATCCATGCGAATCACATGATTTAGCTTCAAATCAATGCGAAGTAGAATGCTTAGCTTCAAATACATGAGAAACAAATGATTTACCTTCAGATAATTGCGATATAAGTGATATAGCTTCAAATGCTCTCGAAACAATCGAGTTAGCTTCTAATCCATGCGGATCGAATGATTTATCTTCAAATACTTGTTTTATACACGGTTTAGCTTCAACTGCAATCGAAACAAACGAGATAGTTACAAAACACATCATGATTTACCTTCAAATCAATGCGAAGTAGAAGGCTTAGCTTCAAATCCATGCGAAACAAATGGGTTAGCTTCAAATACTTGTGATATACATGATTTAGCTTCAACTGAATGCGAAACAAACGAGTTAGCTTAAAATCCATGCGAGACACGTGATTTAGCTTCAAATCAATGCGAAGTAGAAGGTTTAGATTCGAATCCATGTGACACAAATGGTTCAGCTTCAAATATTTGTGATATACATGATTTAGCTTCAACTGCATGCGAAACAAACGAGTTACTTTCAAATCCAAGCGAAACTCATGATTCAGCTTCAAATCAATCCGAAGTAGAAGGCTTAGCTTCACATCCATGCGAAACAAATGGTTCAGCTTCAAATATTTGTGATATATATGATTTAGCTTCAACTGCGTGTGAAACAGACGTATTAGCTTCAAAACCAAGCGAAACACATGATTTAGCTTCAAATCAAAGCGAAGTGGAAGGCTTAGCTTCAAATCCACGCGAAACAGATGGTTTAGCATCAAATTCTTGTTTTATACATGATTGAGCTTCAACTGCATGCGAAACAAACGAGTTAGCTTAAAATCCATGCGTAACACATGATTTAGCTTCAAATCAATGCTAAGTAGAAGGCTTAGTTTCACATCCATGAGAAACAAATGGTTTGGCTTCAAATACTTGTGATATAGATGATTTAGCTTCAACTGCATGCGAAACAAACGAGTTAGCTTCAAATCCATACGAAACACATGATTTAGCTTCAAATTCATTCGAAGCACATTGTTTAGCTTCAAATCCATGCGAAACAAATAGTTTAGCTTCAAATTCTTGTTCTATGCATGATTTAGCTTCAACTGCATGCGAAGAAAACACGTTAGCTTCACATCCAAGCGAAACACATGATTTAGCTTCAAATCAATGCGAAGTAGAAGGCTTATCTTCGAATCCATGCGAAACAAATACTTTAGCTTCAAATTCTTGTTTTATACATGATTTAGCTTCAACTGCGTGCGAAACAAACGAGTTAGCTTCAAATCGATTCGAAACACATGATTTAGCCACAACTTCATTCGATACAAATGGTTCACCTTAATATTCATGCGAATCAAATGGTTCAGTTTCAAATACTTGTGATATACATGATTTAGCTTCAACTGCATGCGAAACAAACGAGTTAGCTTCAAATCCATGCGAAACACATGATTTAGCTTCAAATCAATGCTAAGTAGAAGGCTTAGTTTCAAATCCATGAGAAACAAATGGTTTGGCTTCAAATAATTGTGATATAGATGAGTTAGCTACAACTGCACACGAAACAATCGAGTTAGCTTCAAATCCATGCGAATCACATGATTTAGCTTCAAATCAATGCGAAGTAGAATGCTTAGCTTCAAATACATGAGAAACAAATGATTTATCTTCAGATAATTGCGATATAAGTGATATAGCTTCAAATGCTCTCGAAACATTCGAGTTAGCTTCTAATCCATGCGGATCGAATGATTTATCTTCAAATACTTGTTTTATACACGGTTTAGCTTCAACTGCAATCGAAACAAACGAGATAGTTACAAAACACATCATGATTTACCTTCAAATCAATGCGAAGTAGAAGGCTTAGCTTCAAATCCATGCGAAACAAATGGGTTAGCTTCAAATACTTGTGATATACATGATTTAGCTTCAACTGAATGCGAAACAAGCGAGTTAGCTTAAAATCCATGCGAAACACGTGATTTAGCTTCAAATCAATGCGAAGTAGAAGGTTTAGATTCGAATCCATGTGACACAAATGGTTCAGCTTCAAATATTTGTGATATACATGATTTAGCTTCAACTGCATGCGAAACAAACGAGTTACTTTCAAATCCAAGCGAAACTCATGATTCAGCTTCAAATTAATGCGAAGTAGAAGGCTTAGCTCCACATCCAAACGAATCAAATGGTTTAGCTTCAAATACTTGTGTTATACATGATTTAGCTTCATAAGCAGCAGAAACAATCGAGTTAGTTTCAAGTCCAAACGAAACACATGATTTAGATTCAATTTCAAGCGAAGTTGAAGGATTATCTTCGAATCCATGCGAAACAAATGGTTCAGCTTCAAATATTTGTGATATACATGATTTAGCTTCAACTGCATGTGAAACAGACGTGTTAGCTTCAAATCCAAGCGAAACATATGATTTAACCTCAAATTCATTCGATACACATGGTTCACCTTAATATTCATGAGAATCAAATGGTTTAGATTCAAACACTTGTGATATACATTATTTAGCTTCAACTGCATGCGAAACAAACGAGTTAGCTTCAAATCCATGCGAAACACATGATTCCGCTTCAAATCAATCCGAAGTAGAAGGCTTAGCTTCACATCCATGCGAAACAAATGGTTCAGCGTCAAATATTTGTGATATACATTATTAGCTTCAACTGCATGTGAAACAGACGTATTAGCTTCAAATCCACGCGAATCACATGATTTAGCTTCAAATTAATGCGAAGTAGAAGGCTTAGCTTCAAGTCCAAACGAATCAAATGGTTTAGCTTCAAATACTTGTGATATACATGATTCAGCTTCAAATGCAGGCAAAACAGACGAGTTAGCTCCAAATTCAAGCGAAACACATGATTTAGCTTCAAATCAATGCGAAGTGGAAGGCTTAGACTCAAATCAACGCGAAACAGATGGTTTAGCATCAAATTCTTGTTTTATGCATGATTTAGCTTCAACTGCATGCGAAACAAACGAGTTAGCTTCAAATCCATGCGAAACACATGATTTAGCTTCAAATCAATGCTAAGTCGAAGGTTTAGTTTCAAATCCCATGAGAAACAAATGGTTTGGTTTCAAATACTTGTGATATAGATGATTTAGCTTCATATGCATGCGAAACAAATAGTTTAGCTTCAAATTCTTGTCTTATGCATGATTTAGCTTCAACTGCATGCGAAACAAACGAGTTAGCTTCAAATCCACGCGAATCACATGGATTAGCTTCAAATTAATGCGAAGTAGAAGGCTTAGCTTCCACTACAAACGTATCAAATGGTTTAGATTCAAATACTTGTGATATAAATGATTTAGCTTCAAATGCAGGCGAAACAAACGAGTTAGCTTCAAATCCATGCGAAACACATGATTTATCTTCAAATTCATTCTAAACACATTGTTTAGCTTTAAATCCTTGCGAAACAAGTAGTTTAGCTTCAAATTCTTGTTTTATACATGAATTAACTTCAACTGCATGCGAAACAAACGAGTTAGCTTCAAATGCATGCGAAACACATGATTTAGCATCAAATCATGCAGACGAAACAATCGAGTTAGCTTCAAATCCATGCGAAACAAATAGTTTAGCTTCAAATTCTTGTTTTATACATGATTTAGCTTCAACTGCATGCGAAACAAACACGTTAGCTTCAAATCCAAGCGAAACACATGATGTAGCTGCAAATCAATACGAAGTAAAAGGTTTAGTTTCAAATACATGCGAATCAAATGGTTTAGATTCAAATACTTGTGATATAAATGATTTAGCTACAACTGCAGGCGAAACAAACGAGTTAGCTTCAAATCCATGCGAAACACATGATTTATCTTCAAATTCTTGTTTTATAAATGATTTAACTTCAACTGCATGCGAAAGAAAAGAGTTAGCTTCAAATCCATGCGAAACCCATGATTTAGCTTCAAATCAATGCGAAGTAGAATGCTTAGTTTCAATTACATGCGAATCAAATGGTTTAGCTTCAATACTTGTGATATAACTGATTTAGCTTCAAATGCAGGCGAAATGAACGAGTTAGCTTCAAATCCATGCAAAACACATGATTTAGCTTCAAATTCATTCGAAACACGTGGTTTTGCTTAATATTCATGCGAAACAAATGGTTCAGCTTCAAATACTTTTGATATAGATGATTTAGCTTCAACTGCATGCGAAACAATCGAGTTAGCTTCAAATCCATGCGAAACACATGATTTATATTCAAATTCATTTGAAACACATTGTTTAGCTTCAAATCCATGCGAAACAAATAGTTTAGATTCAAGTTTTTGTTTTATACATGATTTAACTTCACCTGCATGCGAAACAAACGAGTTAGCTTTAAATCCATACGAAGCACATGATTTAGCTTCAAATCATTGCGAAGTAGAATGCTTAGTTTCAAATACATGCGAATCAAATGGTTTAGCTTCAAATACTTGTGTTATACATGATTTAGTTTCATATGCAGCCGAAACAGTCGAGTTAGTTTCAAATCCAAACGGAACACATGATTTAGCTTCAAATTCATGCGAAGTAGAAGGCTTAGCGTCAAATACAAGAGAAACAAATGATTTATCTTCAGATAATTGCGATATAAGTGATATAGCTTCAAATGCACTCGAAACAATCGAGTTAGCTTCAAATCCATGCGAATCACATGATTTAGCTTCAAATCAATGCGAAGTAGAAGGCTTAGCTTCAAATACATGAGAAACAAATGGTTTGGCTTCAAATAATTGTGATATAGATGAGGTAGCTTCAACTGCATGCGAAACAATCGAGTTAGCTTCAAATCCATGCGAAACACATGATTTAGCTTCAAATTCATGCGAAGTAGAAGGCTTAGCTTCAAATCCATGCGATACGTATGGTTTAGCTTCAAATACTTGTGATATACATGATTTAGTTTCACCTGCATGCGAAACAAACGAGTTAGCTTCAAATCCATGCGAATCACATGATTTAGCTTCAAATCAATGCGAAGTAGAAGGCTTAGCTTCAAATACATGAGAAACAAATGATTTATCTTCAGATAATTGCGATATAAGTGATATAGCTTCAAATGCACTCGAAACAATCGAGTTAGCTTCAAATCCATGCGAATCACATGATTTAGCTTCAAATCAATGCGAAGTAGAAGGCTTAGCTTCAAATACATGAGAAACAAATGATTTATCTTCAGATAATTGCGATATAAGTGATATAGCTTCATATGCACTCGAAACAATCGAGTTAGCTTCTAATCCATGCGGATCGAATGATTTATCTTCAAATCCTTGTTTTATACACGGTTTAGCTTCAACTGCATTCGAAACAAACGAGATAGTTACAAAACAATGCGAAAAACATGATTTACCTTCAAATCAATGCGAAGTAGAAGGCTTAGCTTCAAATCCATGCGAAACAAATGGGTTAGCTTCAAATACTTGTGATATACATGATTTAGCTTCAACTGAATGCGAAACAAACGAGTTAGCTTAAAATCCATGCGAAAAAAGTGATTTAGCTTCAAATCAATGCGAAGTAGAAGGTTTAGATTCGAATCCATGTGACACACATGATTAGCATCAAATACTTGTGATATAAGTGATATAGCTTCAAATGCAGGCGAAACAAACGAGTTAGCTTCAAATCCACGTAAAACACACCATTTAGCTTCATATTCATGCGAAACACATGTTTTATCTTAATATTCATGCGAAACACAGGGTTTAAATTAATATTCATGCGAATCAAATGGTTCAGCTACAAATACTTGTGTTATACATGATTTAGTTTCAACTGCATGCGAATCAAGCGAGTTAGCTTCAAATCCAAGCGAAGCACATGATTTAGTTTCAAATCCATGCGAAACACATGATTTAACTTCAAATTCATGCGAAGTAGAAGGCTTAGCTTCAAATCCATGCGATACGTATGGTTTAGCTTCAAATACTTGTGATATACATGATTTAGCTTCAACTGCATGCGAAACAAACGAGTTAGCTTCAAATCCACGCGAATCACATGATTTATCTTCAAATCAATGCGAAGTGGAAGGCTTAGCTTCAAATCTATGCCAATCAAACAGTTTAGCTTCAAATTCTTGTGATATACATGATTCAGCTTCAAATGCAGGCAAAACAAACGAGATAGCTTCAAATCCATACGAAACACATGATTTAGCTTCAAATCAATGCGAAGTAGAATGCTTATCTTCGATTCCATGCGAAACAAATTGTTTAGCTTCAAATACTTTTGATATAGATGATTTAGCTTCAACTGCATGCGAAACAATCGAGTTAGCTTCAAATCCATGCGAAACACATGATTTAGCTTCAAATCAATATTAGAATTCTTAGTTTCATATACATGCGAATCAAATGGTTTAGCTTCAAGTACTTGTGATATAAATGATTTAGCTTCAAATCCAGGCGAAATGAACGAGTTAGCTTCAAATCCATGTGAAACACATGATTTACCTTCAAATCAATGCGAAGTAGAAGGCTTAGCTTCAAATCCATGCGAAACAAATGGGTTAGCTTCAAATACTTGTGATATACATGATTTAGCTTCAACTGAATGCGAAACAAACGAGTTAGCTTAAAATCCATGCGAAAAAAGTGATTTAGCTTCAAATCAATGCGAAGTAGAAGGTTTAGATTCGAATCCATGTGACACACATGATTAGCATCAAATACTTGTGATATAAGTGATATAGCTTCAAATGCAGGCGAAACAAACGAGTTAGCTTCAAATCCACGTGAAACACACCATTTAGCTTCATATTCATGCGAAACACATGTTTTATCTTAATATTCATGCGAAACACAGGGTTTAAATTAATATTCATGCGAATCAAATGGTTCAGCTACAAATACTTGTGTTATACATGATTTAGCTTCAACTGCATGCGAATCAAGCGAGTTAGCTTCAAATCCAAGCGAAGCACATGATTTAGTTTCAAATCCATGCGAAACACATGATTTAACTTCAAATTCATGCGAAGTAGAAGGCTTAGCTTCAAATCCATGCGATACGTATGGTTTAGCTTCAAATACTTGTGATATACATGATTTAGCTTCAACTGCATGCGAAACAAACGAGTTAGCTTCAAATCCACGCGAATCACATGATTTATCTTCAAATCAATGCGAAGTGGAAGGCTTAGCTTCAAATCTATGCCAATCAAACAGTTTAGCTTCAAATTCTTGTGATATACATGATTCAGCTTCAAATGCAGGCAAAACAAACGAGTTAGCTTCAAATCCATACGAAACACATGATTTAGCTTCAAATCAATGCGAAGTAGAATGCTTATCTTCGATTCCATGCGAAACAAATTGTTTAGCTTCAAATACTTTTGATATAGATGATTTAGCTTCAACTGCATGCGAAACAATCGAGTTAGCTTCAAATCCATGCGAAACACATGATTTAGCTTCAAATCAATATTAGAATTCTTAGTTTCAAATACATGCGAATCAAATGGTTTAGCTTCAAGTACTTGTGATATAAATGATTTAGCTTCAAATCCAGGCGAAATGAACGAGTTAGCTTCAAATCCATGTGAAACACATGATTTAGCTTCAAATCAATGCGAAGTAGAATGCTTATCTTCGAATCCATGCGAAACAAATTGTTTAGCTTCAAATACTTTTGATATAGATGATTTAGCTTCAACTGCATGCGAAACAATCGAGTTAGCTTCAAATCCATGCGAAACACATGATTTATATTCAAATTCGTTTGAAACACATTGTTTAGCTTCAATCCATGCGAAACAAATAGTTTAGATTCAAATTTTTGTTTTGTACATGATTTAACTTCAACTGCATGCGAAACAAACGAGTTAGCTTCAAATCGATGCGAAACACATGATTTAGCTTCAAATCAATCCGAAGAAGAAGGATTAGCTTCAAATCCATGCGAAACAAATGGTTCAGCTTCAAATATTTGTGATATACATGATTTAGCTTCAACTGCATGCGAAACAAACGAGTTACGTTCAAATCCAAGCGAAACTCAGGATTCGGCTCCAAATCAATCCGAAGTAGAAGGCTTAGCTTCACATCCATGCGAAACAAATGGTTCAGCTTCAAATATTTGTGATATACATGATTTAGCTTCAACTGCGTGTGAAACAGACGTATTAGCTTCAAAACCAAGCGAAACACATGATTTAGCTTCAAATCAAAGCGAAGTGGAAGGCGTAACTTCAAATCCACGCGAAACAGATGGTTTAGCATCAAATTCTTGTTTTATGCATGATTTAGTTTCATCTTCATGCGAAACAAACGAGTTACTTTTAAATCCAAGCGAAACACATCATTCAGCTTCAAATCAATCCGAAGTAGAAGGCTTAGCTTCAAATCCATACGAAACAAATGGTTCAGCTTCAAATATTTGTGATATACATGATTTAGCTTCAACTGCATGTGAAACAGACGTGTTAGCTTCAAATCCAAGCGAAACACATGATTTAACCTCAAATTCATACGATACACATGGTTCACCTTAATATTCATGCGAATCAAATGGTTTAGATTCAAATACTTGTGATATACATGATTTAGCTTCAACTGCATGCGAAACAAACGAGTTAGCTTCAAATCCATGCGAAACACATGATTCCGCTTCAAATCAATCCGAAGTAGAAGGCTTAGCTTCACATTCATGCGAAACAAATGGTTCAGCGTCAAATATTTGTGATATACATTATTAGCTTCAACTGCATGTGAAACAGACGTATTAGCTTCAAATCCACGCGAATCACATGATTTAGCTTCAAATTAATGCGAAGTAGAAGGCTTAGCTTCAAGTCCAAACGAATCAAATGGTTTAGCTTCAAATACTTGTGATATACATGATTTAGCTTCAACTGCGTGCGAAACAAACGTGTTAGCTTCAAATCCATTCGAAACACATGATTTAGCCACAACTTCATTCGATAGAAATGGTTCACCTTAATATTCATGCGAATCAAATGGTTTAGTTTCAAATACTTGTGATATACATGATTTAGCTTCAACTGCATGCGAAACAAACGAGTTACTTTCAAATCCAAGCGAAACAAATGATTCAGCTTCAAATCAATCCGAAGTAGAAGGCTTAGCTTCAAATCCACGCGAAACAGATAGTTTAGCATCAAATTCTTGCTCTATACATGATTTAGCTTCAACCGCATGCGAAACAAACGAGTTAGCTTCAAATCCATGCGAAACACATGATTTAGCTTCAAATCAATGCTAAGTAGAAGGCTTAGTTTCAAATCCATGAGAAACAAATGGTTTGGCTTCAAATAATTGTGATATAGATGAGGTAGCTTCAACTGCATGCGAAACAATCGAGTTAGCTTCAAATCCATGCGAAACACATGATTTAGCTTCAAATCAATGCGAAGTAGAAGCCTTAGCTTCAAATCCATGCGAGAGACATGGTTTAGCTTCAAATAATTGTGATATACATGATTTAGCTTCAACTGCATGCGAAACAAACGAGTTAGCTTCAAATCCACGCGGAATGCGTGATTTAGCTTCAAATCAATGCGAAGCAGAAGGCATAGCTTCAAATACATGAGAAACAAATGATTTATATTCAGATAATTGAAATATAAATGATATAGCTTCAAATGCACTCGAAACAATCGAGTTCGCTTCAAATCCATGCGAATCACATGATTTAGCTTCAAATCAATGCGAAGTAGAAGGCTTAGCTTCAAATACATGGGAAACAAATGATTTATCTTCAGATAATTGCGATATAAGTGATATAGCTTCAAATGCACTCGAAACAATCGAGTTATCTTCAAATCCATGCGAAACACGTGATTTAGCTTCAGATCAATGCGAAGTAGAAGGCTTAGATTCAAATACATGAGAAACAAATGATTTATCTTCAGATAATTGCGATATAAGTGATATAGCTTCAAATGCTCTCGAAACAATCGAGTTAGCTTCTAATCCATGCGGATCGAATGATTTATCTTCAAATACTTGTTTTATACACGGTTTAGCTTCAACTGCAATCGAAACAAACGAGATAGTTACAAAACACATCATGATTTACCTTCAAATCAATGCGAAGTAGAAGGCTTAGCTTCAAATCCATGCGAAACAAATGGGTTAGCTTCAAATACTTGTGATATACATGATTTAGCTTCAACTGAATGCGAAACAAACGAGTTAGCTTTAAATCCATACGAAGCACATGATTTAGCTTCAAATCATTGCGAAGTAGAATGCTTAGTTTCAAATACATGCGAATCAAATGGTTTAGCTTCAAATACTTGTGTTATACATGATTTAGTTTCATATGCAGCCGAAACAGTCGAGTTAGTTTCAAATCCAAACGGAACACATGATTTAGCTTCAAATTCATGCGAAGTAGAAGGCTTAGCGTCAAATACAAGAGAAACAAATGATTTATCTTCAGATAATTGCGATATAAGTGATATAGCTTCAAATGCACACGAAACAATCGAGTTAGCTTCAAATCCATGCGAATCACATGATTTAGCTTCAAATCAATGCGAAGTAGAAGGCTTAGCTTCAAATACATGAGAAACAAATGGTTTGGCTTCAAATAATTGTGATATAGATGAGGTAGCTTCAACTGCATGCGAAACAATCGAGTTAGCTTCAAATCCATGCGAAACACATGATTTAGCTTCAAATTCATGCGAAGTAGAAGGCTTAGCTTCAAATCCAAACGAATCAAATGGTTTAGCTTCAAATACTTGTGTTATATATGATTTAGCTTCATAAGCAGCAGAAACAATCGAGTTAGTTTCAAGTCCAAACGAAACACATGATTTAGCTTCAATTTCAAGCGAAGTAGAAGGATTATCTTCGAATCCATGCGAAACAAATGGTTCAGCTTCAAATATTTGTGATATACATGATTTAGCTTCAACTGCATGTGAAACAGACGTGTTAGCTTCAAATCCAAGCGAAACATATGATTTAACCTCAAATTCATTCGATACACATGGTTCACCTTAATATTCATGAGAATCAAATGGTTTAGATTCAAATACTTGTGATATACAAGATTTAGCTTCAACTGCATGCGAAACAAACGAGTTAGCTCCAAATCCATGCGAAACACATGATTCCGCTTCAAATCAATCCGAAGTAGAAGGCTTAGCTTCACATCCATGCGAAACAAATGGTTCAGCGTCAAATATTTGTGATATACATTATTAGCTTCAACTGCATGTGAAACAGACGTATTAGCTTCAAATCCACGCGAATCACATGATTTAGCTTCAAATTAATGCGAAGTAGAAGGCTTAGCTTCAAGTCCAAACGAATCAAATGGTTTAGCTTCAAATACTTGTGATATACATGATTCAGCTTCAAATGCAGGCAAAACAGACGAGTTAGCTCCAAATTCAAGCGAAACACATGATTTAGCTTCAAATCAATGCGAAGTGGAAGGCTTAGACTCAAATCAACGCGAAACAGATGGTTTAGCATCAAATTCTTGTTTTATGCATGATTTAGCTTCAACTGCGTGCGAAACAAACGAGTTAGCTTCAAATCCATTCGAAACACATGATTTAGCCACAACTTCATTCGATAGAAATGGTTCACCTTAATATTCATGCGAATCAAATGGTTTAGTTTCAAATACTTGTGATATACATGATTTAGCTTCAAATGCAGGCGAAATGAACGAGTTAGCTTCAGATCAACGCGAATCACATGATTTAGCTTCAAATTAATGCGAAGTAGAAGGCTTAGCTTCAAATCCACGCGAAACAGATAGTTTAGCATCAAATTCTTGCTCTATACATGATTTAGCTTCAACTGCATGCGAAACAAACGAGTTAGCTTCAAATCCAGGCGAAACACATGATTTAGCTTCAAATCAATGCTAAGTAGAAGGCTTAGTTTCAAATCCATGAGAAACACATGATTTAGCTTCAAATCAATATTAGAATTCTTAGTTTCAAATACATGCGAATCAAATGGTTTAGCTTCAAGTACTTGTGATATAAATGATTTAACTTCAAATGCAGGCGAAAAGAACGAGTTAGCTTCAAATCCATGCGAAACACATCATTTAGCTTCAAATCAATGCGAAGTACAATGCTTATCTTCGAATCCATGCGAAATAAATGGTTTAGATTCAAATACTTGTGATATGCATGATTTAGCTTCAACTGCATGCGAAACAAACGAGTTAGCTTCAGATCCACGCGAATCAAATGACTTAGCTTCAAATTAATGCGAAGTAGAAGGCTTAGCTTCAAGTCCAAACGAATCAAATGGTTTAGCTTCAAATACTCGTGTTATACATGATTTAGCTTCATAAGCAGCAGAAACAATCGAGTTAGTTTCAAGTCCAAACGAAACACATGATTTAGCTTCAATTTCATGCGAAGTTGAAGGCTTATCTTCGAATCCATGCGAAACAAATGGTTCAGCTTCAAATATTTGTGATATACATGATTTAGCTTCAACTGCATGTGAAACAGACGTGTTAGCTTCAAATCCAAGCGAAACACATGATTTAACCTCAAATTCATACGATACACTTGGTTCACCTTAATATTCATGCGAATCAAATGGTTTAAATTCAAATACTTGTGATATACATGATTTAGCTTCAACTGCATGCGAAACAAACGAGTTAGCTTCAAATCCACGCGAATCACATCATTTAACTTCAAATTAATGAGAAGTAGAAGGCTTAGCTTCAAGTCCAAACGAATCAAATGGTTTAGCTTCAAATACTTGTGATATACATGATTCAGCTTCAACTGCAGGCAAAACAAACGAGTTAGCTTCAAATCCGTGCGAAGCACATGATTTAGCATCAAATCATGCAGACGAAACAATCGAGTTAGCTTCCAAATCCATGCGAAACACATGATTTAGCTTCAAATCCATGCGAAACACATGATTTAGCTTCAAATTCATTCGAAGCACATTGTTTAGCTTCAAATCCATGCGAAACAAATAGTTTAGCTTCAAATTCTTGTTTTATGCATGATTTAGCTTCAACTGCATTCGAAACAAACACGTTAGCTTCAAATCCAAGCGAAACACATGATGTAGCTGCAAATCAATGCGAAGTAGAAGGTTTAGTTTCAAATACATGCGAATCAAATGGTTTAGATTCAAATACTTGCGATATAAATGATTTAGCTACAACTGCAGGCGAAACAAACGAGTTATCTTCAAATCCATTCGAAACACATGATTTAGCTTCAAATCAATGCTAAGTAGAAGGCTTAGTTTCAAATCCATGAGAAACAAATGGTTTGGCTTCAAATAATTGTGATATAGATGAGGTAGCTTCAACTGCATGCGAAACAATCGAGTTAGCTTCAAATCCATGCGAAACACATGATTTAGCTTCAAATCAATGCGAAGTAGAAGCCTTAGCTTCAAATCCATGCGAGAGAAATGGTTTAGCTTCAAATAATAGTGATATACATGATTTAGCTTCAACTGCATGCGAAACAAACGAGTTAGCTTCAAATCCACGCGGAACGCATGATTTAGCTTCAAATCAATGTGAAGCAGAAGGCATAGCTTCAAATACATGAGAAACAAATGATTTATATTCAGATAATTGAAATATAAATGATATATCTTCAAATGCACTCGAAACAATCGAGTTAGCTTCAAATCCATGCGAATCACATGATTTAGCTTCAAATCAATGCGAAGTAGAAGGCTTAGCTTCAAATTCATGAGAAACAAATGATTTATCTTCAGATAATTGCGATATAAGTGATATAACTTCAAATGCACTCGAAACAATCGAGTTAGCTTCAAGTCCATGCGGATCGAATGATTTATCTTCAAATACTTGTTTTATACACGGTTTAGCTTCAACTGCATTCGAAACAAACGAGATAGTTACAAAACAATGCAAAAAACATGATTTACCTTCAAATCAATGCGAAGTAGAAGGCTTAGCTTCAAATCCATGCGAAACAAATGGGTTAGCTTCAAATACTTGTGATATACATGATTTAGCTTCAACTGAATGCGAAACAAACGAGTTAGCTTAAAATCCATGCGAAACACGTGATTTAGCTTCAAATCAATGCGAAGTAGAATGTTTAGATTCGAATCCATGTGACACACATGATTAGCATCAAATACTTGTGATATAAGTGATATAGCTTCAAATGCAGGCGAAACAAACGAGTTAGCTTCAAATCCACGTGAAACACACCATTTAGCTTCATATTCATGCGAAACACATGTTTTATCTTAATATTCATGCGAAACACAGGGTTTAAATTAATATTCATGCGAATCAAATGTTTCAGCTTCAAATACTTGTGATATAACTGATATAGCTTCAAATGCATGCGAATCAAGCGAGTTAGCTTCAAATCCATACGAAACACATGATTTAGCTTCAAATTCATTCGAAACACATTGTTTAGCTTCAAATCCATGCGAAACACATCATTTAGCTTCAAATCAATGCGAAGTACAATGCTTATCTTCGAATCCATGCGAAATAAATGGTTTAGATTCAAATTCTTGTGATATGCATGATTTAGCTTCAACTGCATGCGAAACAAACGAGTTAGCTTCAGAACCACGCGAATCATATGATTTAGCTTCAAATTAATGCGAAGTAGAAGGCTTAGCTTCAAGTCCAAACGAATCAAATGGTTTAGCTTCAAATACTTGTGATATACATGATTCAGCTTCAAATACAGGCAAAACAAACGAGTTAGCTTCAAATCCATGCGAAACACATGATTTAGCTTCAAATTCATTCGAAACACATTGTTTAGCTTCAAATCCATGCGAAACAAATGGTTTAGCTTCAAATACTTGTGATATACATGATATAGCTTCAAATGGAGGTGAAACAAACGAGTTAGCTTCAAATACAAGAGAAACACATGATTTAGCTTCAAATCAATGCGAAGTAGAAGGCTTAGCTTCAAATCAATGCGAATCAAATGCTTTAGCTTCAAATACTTGTGATATAAATGATTTAGCTTCCAATGCAGACGAAATGAACGAGTTAGCTTCAGATCCACGCTAATCACATGATTTAGCTTCAAATTAATGCGAAGTAGAAGGCTTATCTTCGAATCCATGCGAAACAAATAGTTTAGTTTCAAATTCTTGTTTTATACATGATTTAGCTTCAACTGCGTGCGAAACAAACGAGTTAGCTTCAAATCCATTCGAAACACATGATTTAGCCACAACTTCATTCGATAGAAATGGTTCACCTTAATATTCATGCGAATCAAATGGTTTAGTTTCAAATACTTGTGATATACATGATTTAGCTTCAACTGCATGCGAAACAAACGAGTTACTTTCAAATCCAAGCGAAACAAATGATTCAGCTTCAAATCAATCCGAAGTAGAAGGCTTAGCTTCAAATCCACGCGAAACAGATGGTTTAGCATCAAATTCTTGCTCTATACATGATTTAGCTTCAACTGCATGCGAAACAAACGAGTTAGCTTCAAATCCATGCGAAACACATGATTTAGCTTCAAATCAATGCTAAGTAGAAGGCTTAGTTTCATATCCATGAGAAACAAATGGTTTGGCTTCAAATAATAGTGATATAGATGAGGTAGCTTCAACTGCATGCGAAACAATCGAGTTAGCTTCAAATCCATGCGAAACACATGATTTAGCTTCAAATCAATGCGAAGTAGAAGGCTTAGCTTCAAATCAATGCGAATCAAATGCTTTAGCTTCAAATACTTGTGTTATACATGATTTAGCTTCATATGCAGCTGAAACAATCGAGTTAGTTTCAAATCCAAACGAAAGACTTGATTTAGCTTCAAATTCATGCGAAGTAGAAGGCTTAGCTTCAAGTCCAAACGAATCAAATGGTTTAGCTTCAAATACTTGTGATATACATGATTCAGCTTCAACTGCAGGCAAAACAAACGAGTTAGCTTCAAATCCGTGCGAAGCACATGATTTAGCTTCAAATTCATTCGAAGCACATTTTTTAGCTTCGAATCCATGCGAAACAAATAGTTTAGCTTCAAATTCTTGTTCTATGCATGATTTAGCTTCAACTGCATGCGAAGAAAACACGTTAGCTTCACATCCAAGCGAAACACATGATTTAGCTTCAAATCATTGCGAAGTAGAAGGCTTATCTTCGAATCCATGCGAAACAAATAGTTTAGTTTCAAATTCTTGTTTTATACATGATTTAGCTTCAACTGCGTGCGAAACAAACGAGTTATCTTCAAATCCATTCGAAACACATGATTTAGCTTCAAATCAATGCTAAGTAGAAGGCTTAGTTTCAAATCCATGAGAAACAAATGGTTTGGCTTCAAATAATTGTGATATAGATGAGGTAGCTTCAACTTCATGCGAAACAATCGAGTTAGCTTCAAATCCATGCGAAACACATCATTTAGCTTCAAATCAATGCGAAGTACAATGCTTATCTTCGAATCCATGCGAAATAAATGGTTTAGATTCAAATTCTTGTGATATGCATGATTTAGCTTCAACTGCATGCGAAACAAACGAGTTAGCTTCAGAACCACGCGAATCATATGATTTAGCTTCAAATTAATGCGAAGTAGAAGGCTTAGCTTCAAGACAAAACGAATCAAATGGTTTAGCTTCAAATACTTGTGTTATACATGATTTAGCTTCATAAGCAGCAGAAACAATCGAGTAAGTTTCAAGTCCAAACGAAACACATGATTTAGCTTCAAATCAATGCTAAGTAGAAGGCTTAGTTTCAAATCCATGAGAAACAAATGGTTTGGCTTCAAATTCTTGTTTTATACATGATTTAGCTTCAACTGCATGCGAAACAATCGAGTTAGCTTCAAATCCATGCGAAACACATGATTTATCTTCAAGTTCATTCGAAACACATTGTTTAGCTTTAAATCCATGCGAAACAAATAGTTTAGCTTCAAATTCTTGTTTTATACATGATTTAACTTCAACTGCATGCGAAACAAACGAGTTAGCTTCAAATCCATGCGAAACACATGATTTAGCTTCAAATCAATCCGAAGTAGAAGGCTTAGCTTCAAATCCATGCGAAACAAATGGTTCAGCTTCAAATATTTGTGATATACATGATTTAGCTTCAACTGCATGTGAAACAGACGTGTTAGCTTCAAATCCAAGCGAAACACTAGATGTAGCTTCAAATCAATGCGAAGTAGAAGGCTCAAAGTCATATCCATGCGAATCAAATGGTATAGCTTGAAACACATGTGATATACATGATTCAGCTTCAACTGCATGCGAAACAATCGAGGTAGATTCAAATCTAAGCGAAACACATGATGTAGCTTCAAATCAATGCGAAGTAGAAGGATCAGCTTCAAATCTATGCGAATCAAATGGTCCAGCTTCAAATACTCGCGATATACATGATTTAGCATTAACTGCATGCGAACCAAACGAGATAGCTTCAAATCTAAGCCAAAGACATGATTTAGCTTCAACTGCATGTGAAACAGACGTGTTAGCTTCAAATCCAAGCGAAACACTAGATGTAGCTTCAAATCAATGCGAAGTAGAAGGCTCAAAGTCATATCCATGCGAATCAAATGGTACAGCTTGAAACACATGTGATATACATGATTCAGCTTCAACTGCATGCGAAACAATCGAGGTAGATTCAAATCTAAGCGAAACACATGATGTAGCTTCAAATCAATGCGAAGTAGAAGGATCAGCTTCAAATCTATGCGAATCAAATGGTTTAGCTTCAAATACATGTGATATACATGATTTGGCTTCAACTTCATGAGAAACAAACGAGATAGCTTCAAATCCATGCGAAACACATGACTTAGCTTCAAATCAATGCGAAGTAGAAGGCTTAGTTTCAAATCCGTGTGAAACGAATAGTATAACTTCAATTACTTGTTTTATACATGATTTAGCTTCAACTGCATGCGAAACAAACGAGTTGGCTTCTGAACCATTCGAAACACATGATATTGCTTCAAATTCATCCGAAACACATGGTTTAGCTTAATATTCATGCAAAACAAATGGTCCAGCTTCAAATACTCGTGATATACATGATTTAGCATTAACTGCATGCGAACCAAACGAGATAGCTTCAAATCTAAGCCAAAGACATGATTTAGCTTCAAATCAATGCGAAGTAGAAGGCTTAGTTTCAAATCCATGCGAAACACATGATTTAGCTTCAAATCAATGCGAAGTAAAAGGATTAGCTTCAAATCCATGCGAAGCCAATTGTTTAGATTCAAATACTTGTTTTATACACGATTTAGCTTCAACTGCACCTGAAACAAACGTGTTAGCTTCAAATTCGAACGAAAAACATGATTCAGCTTCAAATCAATGCGAAGTTGAAGGCTTGGCTTCAACTCCTTGCGATCAAATGCTTTAGCTTCAAATACTTGTGATATACATGATTTAGTTTCTACTGCATGCGAACCAAACGTGACAGCTTCAAATCCAAGCCAAAGACATGATTATGCTTCAAATCAATGCGAAGTAGAACGATTAGCTTCAAATCCATGCGAAACACATGATTTATCTTCAAATTCATTCGAAACACATTGTTTAGCTTTAAATCCTTCCGAAACAAGTAGTTTAGCTTCAAATTCTTGTTTTATACATGAATTAACTTCAACTGCAGGCAAAACAAACGAGTTAGCTTCAAATCCGTGCGAAGCACATGATTTAGCATCAAATCATGCAGACGAAACAATCGAGTTAGCTTCAAATCCATTCGAAACACATGATTTAGGTTCAAATTCATTCGAAGCACATTGTTTAGCTTCAGATCCATGCGAAACAAATAGTTTAGCTTCAAATTCTTGTTTTATGCATGATTTAGCTTTAACTGCATGCGAAACAAACGAGTTAGCTTGAAATCCATACGAAACACATGATTTAGCTTCAAATTCATTCGAAACACATTGTTTAGCTTCAAATCCATGCGAAACAAATGGTTTAGCTTCAAATACTTGTGATATACATGATATAGCTTCAAATGGAGGTGAAACAAATGAGTTAGCTTCAAATACAAGAGAAACACATGATTTAGCTTCAAATCAATGCGAAGTAGAAGGCTTAGCTTCAAATCAATGCGAATCAAATGCTTTAGCTTCAAATACTTGTGATATAAATGATTTAGCTTCAAATGCAGACGAAATGAACGAGTTAGCTTCAGATCCACGCGAATCACATGATTTAGCTTCAAATTAATGCGAAGTAGAAGGCTTAGCTTCAAGTCCAAACGAATCAAATGGTTTAGCTTCAAATACTTCTGATATACATGATTCAGCTTCAAATACAGGCAAAACAAACGAGTTAGCT
>NW_027477149.1:0-94105 GCF_051020955.1 Megalopta genalis
GAGCGGTTATTTGATATACTGCGTGCCCGGAATAACGGGTGGGGGCTGTAGATTCAGTAGCTATGGAAATCAATAGCGGCAATCCCAGCCCTGTAGAACACGATATCAAGGATGTCGTATTCCTGGCACAGATATTGGCAAATACATGTCTGTTACATTGTAATTATCTTTTTATTCACCGTCGAATCTTTCTTATAATATATCTCTCGTACGAAATGCGAAACATTTTTAAAATTCTACCTTTGTAATCGTCATTGCTTTTTAATCATTTCTTTAAACTTTCCGATCGACGAAATAATCATAAATTTAATGGATTCTTAACAGAGACTTTATTGTAATTTATTTTTTCACGTTTCGCTGCAAATAAATGAAGATAAAGTTACTGCAAGTGAAATATTACTTGTATTATTTTGTTCGCTGTTTAAACAAAAGTGCGTTTGACTGATACAATTTAGTAAGTCAATTTTGTGCTAGAGTGATTTAATATTATTAAATCATATCGAATTTCATATTTTCTGCGATTCTTCTTTAATATTTTACGTTGAAGCTTCAAAGGGGCTTTCATAAATGAGTTGGTAACAATATCATACGTTATTGCATTTTACAGAGTTTTTAATTTTTTTTCATCATCCACAAATTAAGTGTTTTGACTTAAACCATTTTTTTAACGCCTCGTATGTTACAAAAATTTTCCATTATTTATTAAGAGTACAATAGACTCTATATTTATTACAAAAACGTATCGAAACACATCGCACGATTTTTCCGGCCAGTAATGTGCCACTGCTTATGCGTTACTATCGTGTAAGTATAGAAAGCGACCATATACTTATCCGCGATAGTGTTTACACTCGTTTAGAGCATTGGCCATCAGAAGCCCAAGGCAGTAAAAGAGAGCTTATGCGAGCTAGCGAACAGCTGCCTACACATTCATGAAAACCAGCAACAAACCGTCGTAAATCTCCGGCTTCGAGCGTTGCTCTGTTTTGTGCTCGATATCCTATTGAAACCACCCTTTTTGAAGGAGCTTTAAATATGATTCTATTGTAGCGCTAACATGAGATTACGCCCAAAAACCATTCCAATATTTCGTGTCGCGAGTTCAGCCTCCTGACGGGTTCTGAGTACCTGTTTTGGATAATAGAACTTCTGAACAATGGTCCAGTATAAATTTCGAAATACAAAATATGCCGCACATCTATGTATTATTGTTTCGAACTTTCTTCGGAGAACGAACGATAACTGAACTATTTATGCAAATATATCGAATCTTTGGGCAGAATAAAACTTATCCGCAGTTAGTTCGACAAAAGGCTATTGAATATCGATATATCGCACCTCGTAACATTTGTAATCAGTTAAAAAGAATTTTATAATAAAGACATCGGATGAATTTAAGGAACTTAAGGATAGCGAATTTAGTGAATTTGAGTGAATTTTCAAGTGAAAGTTTTAAGTGAATTTAAATAAATTTAATTAAGGATAGCGTTACGTTATCTTCAACTTATTACAATCACTAAAAGAGGAAAGTGAGCTTCAGCTAATTTATATTTTTTACAATTCATTTAGACAATTTTTATTTTGTATAACGATCCGATTTTGCGTAAAGGTCCAACGATAACTATAATTTTCTGATTCGAAGCTAACAAACTCTCATTAGAAATTATTAATAACTTGGACACAATATGATTATGTATCTTCTGATGTTTTTTCTACCTAACAATAATCTGCTAATTCGAAGCTAACAATCTCTCGTCGGGAACAATAACACTTTACAGACATTCCCGATAAAAATTCCTCGGAGTGAATCGCAACTGCGTCGTCTACTCAACTTGGAACCGCCAGTCACCGCTAAATCGCATCGCGTAAACAATAAATATTAGATACATCGACGAAAGTCAAAGGGATTTCCTCGTCGGGGGGAGTTTAATTAAAAATCTGCGAGCTTTATCGCGCATAAACCCCGCACGGCGTCCTGATACTCCCGATGACATATTTACCGATATCTAACTGAAAAAGGTTAATAAGCGATACACACGTTGCTGGAAGATCGCGCGATTCTATCAACGGCCGAACATTTACTTTAATCAGCCGTGCAACCACAGGCCCGGTTGCTGCTCGCACGGGCCGCACCTGCGCAACGTAACGCGCGTGCCGAGTTAATCCTGACTGACGCGTAATCACGGAAGCCCGGCGGATCCAATTACCAGAAGCAGAACTGGAAATAAGGAAAACAGAGCCGTCAGTGCTCTGATTCGCCTTTACGATAGCGCAAATATTAACGGACAGGGATTAGAACGACGAGTAATTAAGTCACGCAAAGGGAATACGAAGAAACTCGGCTGGATAGGGAGAAATAGAAAGAGGGAGGCAGAGATAGTCAGATCAGAGAGAGAGAGAGAGAGAGAGAGAGAGAGAGAGAGAGAAGAAAGAGAGTGCTACGTCCCAGTCCATCAGTTCCCCCTCTTCGCATATTTGCGTAATTTTTAGCTAATAGATATATTATTATCACTGTTATTATTATTACTATTATTGATGGATTTTGTTTGGCACGTGGATGACGTCTCTTTCAGATCAAAACAGAATTGACAGACTTTACCATATTGACTTTAATACTAAACTAAGCTGACTATTGTCATACAGCGTTATACTTTGTAAATCCATAGAAGAAATTTCTAACGCAGTCCGCGTCCGTTTAAAAAAAACTGCGAACTGTCCGTCTGAAATATTGCAAGAATGTGTAAGCTCTCGACAACACTTTGTGCATATGGTACAATGCGCAAAATAATCTCAAGACAGATGAAAGTTGGAATTTCATTATTCTTGATTTTCCTCTTAATTCCAGCCGTGCCGGATCCAATTTGTGCCATGAATTATGAAACACGATGTATGACGGGAGCGGATTGCGTATTCCATTACGAACGAGTGAAATAAAGAGAAGGAGAGAGAAAGAATAAGAGATAGAGATAGAAATAGAGATAGAGATAGAGGTAGAGATAGAGATAGAGATAGAGATAGAGATAGAGATAGAGATAGAGATAGAGATAGAGATAGAGATAGAGATAGAGATAGAGATAGAGATAGAGATAGAGAGATAGAGATACAGAGATAGAGAGATAGAAAATTAGAGAGATAGAGAGATAGAGAGATAGAAAATTAAAGAGATAGAGAGATAGAGAGATACAGAGATAGCGAGATAGAGAGATAGAGAGATAGAGAGATACAGAGATAGCGAGATAAAGAGATAGAGAGATAGAGAGATAGAAAATTAAAGAGATAGAGAGATAGAGAGATAGAGATATATAAAATTAGAGAGTTAGGGAGATATAGAATTAGCGAGTTAGAGAGATATAAAATTATAGAGTTAGAGAGTTACAGAGATAGAAAGATGGAGATAGAATAAGAGATAGAAATAGAGATAGAAATAGTGATATATGAAATGAGAAAGAAAGAGAGAATAAGAGATAAGGAGAGAGCGAGGGCGTGAAAGAGAGAGTGAGATGGACATTAGATCGAAATACTCGACGCACCATAATCCTCGAGCAGATTTCAGCCATCATATTTTAGATTTAGACCATCGCCGAACTAACTGCTCAGAGAACCTGCTAACGAGGAGCGCCCTCCGGTTTTCGCTGATCGGAGAAAGTAGATTCCAGAGACCCTCGTTTGAGAACAGATCGTTTATAAGTTACCCTCGAAAAGCGATTTTCATACAAACCACTGCATTGATACATGGAAAGGTACTCTATGCGATTGAGTTGAACGTTTCATGATTAATTTTACGCGCAAGGGTCGCATTTAGCTGCGTTTTGCTATTTTCTTTTGAATCTTTGCGAGCTCAGTTCTTATTTCTTTCAATTATTTAACCTTACGTATTCTATTAGCAATGTGAGCAGTTATGATTTCTCTGTGAAAAATATTAAAATTTTTTCAATTTCAGTGTCTCTTCTTATTTACCAAAGTAGGTGTTCGAAGAAAACTATGCTTAATGTGAACAGAATATTCCAGTTTTTCGACACAAAATTACAAACCTTGAAAAATCGTTCTAATTTACCGATTATTTATTTTTATGAAATAATGAAAAAATTATTGACTAAAATAAAATTGTACTGAGTACTCTCCTGAACAAGATACTATAATCTAATTCACATTATAAGTGCAAGAATATATTTAAGCAATGATAACTAAACAGTGGATTTTATGCACTTTTTTACAAAGAAAGACTAACACAGAAGCAAAACTGTGCAGACATTAGAAGAATTCGAAAATCTCTTTCAATTCTGCACGATTTATTAAAATGATTAAATCATGAACGACATTTCCGCCTGATCTATATTCTCTACAGTTATCACACATAATTTTTCATTATCATAAAGATCCACGGTGCAATGATTACTCCGAAACTGTTGCGCAAAATCAAATTGCACTATCTCAAGTCTCCTAAAAATCCTCAGCAAGACTAAGAACCTGAAGAGGTATTCCGCGGTCTATAATACGATAACTGTAAAATCTAAGCACAACTGAAAAGCTAGCCTCAAGAGAAGCATAGAATTAGAGCTAATTGCGCGGGAACAGGTGTTAGTGGTTGAACGTTTCACGAAGAAGGGAATTCGCTGTAGAACGTAAAAAGAAAAGCATTCCTTTAAGAGGAAATTGCTGGCTGAAGTCACGGAAATACTAAAAAGAACGTTGACCAGCGTTCAAGGTCCCTTGCCGCAATCTCATAACTCCCATTGCAGACATTTCCGCAGGGCTGATAGGCAAATTCGAAATAAGACCGTTTTGCATAATAATACGGCGACGGGACGGAGGGAAGGTCAAAGATTAATGTATACATTCGTGTATCGATCGGTGGTGGCGGGCGTTGTTTCAGTATTACGCGAGCCGGCTGAGGAATGCGAAGGATTTACGGAAGTGCGTCAAACGCGAAACAGAATCACAACTCGCCAGAACAAACTAATAAAAATGTTGCCACCGGTGCGTACACTTACACAGCGACGCTCTCGGTGCGAGGGTGCACAATGAACCGGAAACGGATACGCATAATTTAATGGGACGAAACGATACATAGGTCGGCACGACACACACTTTTATTAGCTCTGCGGATATTTATTAGTCTGCAATAATGGATAATTATTGTGAGTCCGGTGTTTTACAGGATAAAAGTAAATTTTGCTGGCGGCACGGTTTCCCGATATGTCAACATTAATTCGCGTTGCCGAATTTAATTTATAAAATCGGACCGCGTTTCGGTGAGCAAACAATGCGAACTTATACGAAACGGAATGCCCGATTTTTTGAAATATGAAAACTATTTCCGGTTCGCGCTGCGTCCGTTCTATCGCGGTTCGTTGTATCGAATTTATCGATAATTTCGACGAGAAGAATTTCAAGAAAATAAGAGAAAAAGAAAGGAAACGATATAATAACGAACGACTCGGGCCGGAAGGTATCATTTGTCGCATTTAATTTGAGTAATGGATTATTCATAGAGTGTTATGAAAATATTTTTTTCCGATTCGTGTCACGAGAGAAAAACAACGTTCAACATCAAAGTGCAAAATGTTTTCATACACACAGGTTCTGCTCAATCATTCGGAACAGGGTTCCCTTTTGACGCGGGGCAAAGCCGTCGTTCGCTATATCTTGACATATTTTACATTTTTGTTCCGGCATAGTGTTTCCTATTCTAGACAGCGCCGGTCGAGCTAGGATAATGCGAAATACGTTATAATAAATGAAAAAAGAGTGCAGGCATTTTTTGTTTGCCCGCTATGTGACTGCGATGTCATAGAATATCAAAAGGGAAATACGGTTCCCCTTTAACCAACCAACGGCGATGCTGGAGGTCTATTCTGGCCTGCCGTTTTCTTTTCAGCTTTTTTTTCGAAAATCAGAGTACGCTGCGATTTTTAGCACAACTCTCCGGGCTGTCGGACTACGCGTCGAGCCGGCGAACGTTTATTGCTAAACAGCGAAGCAACGTTAAAGCAATAACGTTAAGTAACGTTCGTGGCGCGCATTGCTCGTTTGTATTATGTGTTGCCATTCCGTGTAAGAGGACGTTGTGTTTCTAACTCACATAAGTGGATCAGAGCTTTGTTCAATCAATCAAAACGACGGTTTTTACGGGGAAAGTTGCTAAGTGTTGTCGATACACGGAAACTTATCGGCCAACGCGAAACTGAGGAATCCACGAAAGAAACTAGTTATCGGTTATCAAAGTTGGATCATCCAGGGTGATTCGCGTGGCGCCGCGTGTGTTTAACGAACACCTGGCGAACCACCGTGCTATCCACGACAGCGGGCAAACGATTAAGACGGGAACAAGGATATTGGTAAAATGCACCAATGTTGCAAATCTTCTCCGAAATGACGCACGGTGGGCAAAGTGGCAAAGTTGCCTGTCAAATTCGAAGAACTTTTGATAAAAATTAGATAAAGCGACGTTTTCTTTTACGCGAAAAAAACTGAAGTGTTGCAGAATAAACGAAAAAAGAGAGAATCCACTATTTTTTGATCTCGAAAATTTATGTTAAACTTGAAATATTCCATCGAAATTGTGATTTATTCAGTACCGTGTTGCATTTTTTAGTGACATGCAGATTTTTACGCGCTCATTTCAAATCATAAAATTTATCTACCACTTTTGAAGTTCGAAAAAAAGACCAGCGTGTTACCAAATCACAATCCTGAAATGGTAGATGAATTTTGCGACGGGATCTGAAACGAGTGTGTCAAAATCAAATAAAAATGAAATATTATAAAGAAGTAGATGGTTAAAAAAAACGAGAACCACCGTGCATTCGATCAATTGTTGACGTAAACGTTGGATTGGCAATTACGCTGACGCCCTGTCATCGTTCCTTCCGTAAACTCTCCTCTCATTTACATTTTTCCAAAGATGCAGAAAATCATGCACGTGTTGCCGCGAAAGTTATCGATTTATACCGAATGCATATTTAGCTCCGCCGTGCACGATTAACGAACGTTTAACGAGAGACAAGTTGGAAGCAAAAATGAAGATAAGCAGGGTTCGTGCGGAACGTAATCTATGGGTCCATAAAATCTGCAATTTGTGGCTGGATTATTCCCTTCAGGAGCATACGCACGCTTCACCATAGTTTAACCTATACATCTATCTCTACCTGTACCTCTATCTCTACCTCTACGCCTGTATCTCTACATCAACCTCTACCTCTACCTCTACCTGTACCTCTAACGCTACGCCTGTACCTACTACATCTACCACTACCTCTACGCCAATGCCTCTACCTCTACGCCTGTACCTCTACCTCTACTTCTACGCCTGTACTTCTACCTCTACCACTACCTCTACCTTTACGCCTCTACCTCTACCTATACCTCTACCTCTACCTTTGCGCCTGTAAGTCTACCTCTACCTCTGCGTATGTACCTCTACCTCTACCTCTACCTCTACCTCTACCTCTACCTCTACCTTTACCTCTACCTCTACCTCTGCCTCTACCTCTACCTCTACCTCTACCTCTACCTCTACCTTTACCTCTACCTCTACCTCTGCCTCTACCTCTACCTCTACCTCTACCATTGTACTTCTTCCGCTGCCTCTACCTCTACGCATGTACCTCTACCTCTACATCTACAAATGTACCTCTACCTCCACCTCTATGCATGTACATCTACTTCTACCTCTACGCATGTATCTCTACCTCTACCTCTACATCTACCTCTACATCTACTACCACTGTCTGTACCTCTACCTCTACCACTACCTCTACGTCTACGCCTATATGTCTACCTCTACCTCTACCTCTACCTCTACCTCTACCTCTATCTTTACGCCTGTACATCTACCTCTGCCTCTACATCTACGCATGTACCCCTACCTCTATCTCTACCTATGACTCTACCTCTACCTCGACCTCTGCCTCCATTCTACCGCTACGCCTGTACCTCTACCTCTACCTGTACCTCTACCTCTACCTCTACGACTACGCCTGTAGCTCTACCTCTACCTCTACGCCTGTACCTCTATCACCACCTCTATCTCTACCCTTGTGCCTGATACCTCTACCTCTACCTCTACGTCTGTACGTCTAGCTCTACCTCTACCTCTACCTCTACGTCTGTACATCTACTTCTACCTCTACGCACGTTGCTCTAACTCTACCCCTACGCATGTACCTCTACCTCGACCACTACCTCAACCTATACTTCTACCTCTACCTCTACCTCTACGCCTGTACCTCAACCTCTACCTCTACGCATGTACCTCGACCTCTACCTCTACGTCAGTACCTCTACCTCTACGTCTGTACCTCTACCTCTACCTCTACCTCCACATCTACCTCTACCTCCACCTCTACCTCTACCTTTCCGCCTGTACTTCTACCTCTACCTCTACCTCTACCTTTGCGCCTGTACTTCTACCTCTACCTCTACCTCTACCTTGGCGTCTGTACTTCTACCTCTAACTTTACGCCTGTAATATACCTCTACCTTTACGCCTGTACATCTACCTCTACCACCACCTCTACCTCTACCTCTACCTCTACCTCTACCTCTACTTCTACGCATGTGCCTCTACCTCTACCTATACCTCTACCTTTGCGCCTGTGACTCGACCTCTACCTCTCCGTATTTACCTCTACCTCTATCTCTACCTCCATCACTATCTCTACCTCTACCTCTACGCCTGTACCACCACCTCTACCACTACGTCTACGCCTGTACCTCTACCACTACACCTGTACCTCTGCCTCTACGACCATACCTCTAACTCTGCGCCTGTACATCTACATCTACCTCTACACATGTGCCTCTACCTCTACCTCTATCTCTACTTCTACCTCTACCTCTGCCGCTACTTCCATGCTCTTACCTCAACCACTACCTCTACGCATGTACCTCTGACAATGTAAGAACAACGTATAACAATGTAGAACAACGTAACACTGTTTTAAAGAACAACATGAGACAACGTAAAACACCGCAAAATTACGTAAAAATAAAATAAAACAATGTAAAACAACGTAAATCAGCAATGCGAAACAAAGAAAAACGCGGTAAAACAACGTAGAGCAATGTAAATCATCAATGTGAACCAAAGTAAAACAACGTAACACAACGTAAAGCAATGTAAAACAATATAAAACAACGTAAAAATAATGTATAACAGTGTAGACCAACGTAATACGGTATTAACCAACAACGTGAGACACCGTAAAAGAACGTAAAACAAGGTAAATCAACGCAGAACTACGTAAAGACAAAGTAAAACAACGTAAACAATGTAAATCATCAATGTGAACCAAAGTAAAACAACGTAACACAACGTAAAGCAATGTGAAACACTATAAAACAATGTGAAAACAAGGTATAACAACGTAGAACTACGTACTACTGTTTTCAAAACAACGCCAAACAAACCAAACAATGTAAAGCACCTTAAAATAACGTAAATCGTAAATGCGAAACAAAGTAAAACAACGTAACACAACGTAAAGCAATGCAAGACAATACAAAACGACGTGAAAATAATGTATAGCATGGATTTCAAGGCAACTCGTTTGTTTCGCATGCATTTGAAGCTAGATCATTTATATCTCAATTACTCGAAGCTAAATCATTTGTTTCGCATGAATATGAAGCTAAATCATATGTTTCGCATTAATTTAAACCTAAATCATGTGTTTCGCATGAATTTGTAGCTAAATCATGTTTTTCGCATGGATTTGAAGCTAATCCATGTGTTTCGAATGATTTTGAAGCTAGATCGTGTGTTTCTCATGGATTTGAAATAAACTCGTTTGTTTCGTATGTATTTGAAGCTAGATCATTTATATCTCAATTACTTGAAGCTAAATCATTTGTTTCGCATGGATTTGAAGTAAACTCGTTTGTTTCGCATGCATTTGAAGCTAGATTATTTATGTCTCAATTACTAGAAGCTAAATCATTTGCTTCGCAAGTACTTGAAGCTAAACCTTCTATTTTGCATTGAGTTGAAGCTAAATCATTTTTTTCGCATGGATTTGAAGCTAAACCATGTGTCTCGCATGATTTTTAAGCTAAATCATTTGTTCCGCATGCATTTGAAGTTAACTCGTTTGTTTCGCATGCAGTTGAAGCTAGATCATTTATATCTCAATTACTAGAAGTTAAATCATTTGTTCCGCATGAATTTGAAGGTAACTCATTTGTTTCGCAATCTCTTGAAGCTAGATATTTTATATCGCAATTGTTCGAAGCTAAATCTTTTGTTTCGCATGGATTTGAAGGTAACGCGTTTGTTTCGCATGCATGTGAAGCTAGATCATTCGTTTCGCATGGATTTGAAGCTAAGCCTTCGACTTCGCATTGATTTGTAGCTAAGTCATGTGTTCCGCATGGATTTCTAGATAACTCGATTGTTTCGCATGCAGTTGAAGCTCAGTCATGTATATCACAAGTATTTGAAGCTAAACCTTCTACTTCGCATTGATTTGAAGCTAATTCATGTGCTACGCTAGGATATGAAGCTCACTCGTTTGTTTCTCCTGCATTTGAAGCTATATCACTTATATCGCAAGTATATGAAGCTAAATCATTTGTGTCGCATGGATTTGATGCTAAGCCTTCTACTTCGCATTGATTTGAAGCTTAATCATGTATTTCGCATGGATTTGAAGCTAATTCGTGTGTTTCGCTTTGATTTGAAGCTAACTCGTTTGTTTCACAGCAGTTGAAGCTAAATCATGTATATCACAAGTATTTGAGCCTAAACCATTTGTTTCCCATGGATTTGAAGCTAAGCCTTCTACTTCGCATTGATATGGAGATAAATCATGTGTTTCGCATGGATTTAAAGCTAACATGTTGTTTCACCTGCATTTGAAGCTAAATCAAGTATATCACAAATTTTTGAAGTTAAACCATTTGTTTTGCATGGATTCGAAGATAAGCCTTCTACTTCGCATTGATTTGTAGCTAAATCATGTGTTTCGCATGGATTTGAGGCTAACTCGTTTGTTTCGCCTGCATTTGAAGCTAAATCATGTATATCACAAGTATTTGAACCTAAACAATTTTATTCTCATGGATTTGATGCTAAGCCTTCTACTTCGCATTGATTTAAAGCTGAATCATGTGTTTCTCTTTGATTTGAAGCTAACTCATTTGTTTCGCATGCAGTTGAAGCTAAATCACATTTATCAAGAGTATTTGTAGCTAAAGCATTTGTTTCGCATGGATTTGAAGCTAAGCTTTCTACTTCGCATGATTTGAAGCTAACTCGAATGTTTCGCCTGCATTTGAAGGTACATCATTTATATCGCAAGCATTTGAAGCTAATTCATTTTTATCGTATGGATTTGAAGCTAAGCCTTCTACTTCGCATTGATTTCATGCTAAATCATGTGTTTCGCATGGATTTGAAGCTAACTCGTTTGTTTCGCCTGCATTCGAAGCTAAATCATGTATATCACAAGTATTTGAAGCTAAACAATTTGATTCTCATGGATTTGAAGCTAAGCCTTCTACTTCGCATTGATTTGAAGCTAAACCATTTGTATCGCATGGATTTGAAGCTAAGCCTTCTACTGCGCATTGATTCGAAGCTAAATCATGTGTTTTGCTTGGATTTGAAGATAACTCGATTGTTTCGCATTCCTTCTACTTCGCATTGATTTGAAGTTTGGATTTGAAGCTAACTCGTTCGTTTCGCAATGCAGTTTATGCTAAATCATGTTTATCACAAGTATTTGAAACTATACCATTCGTTTCGCATGGATTTGAAGCTAAGCCTTCTACTTCGCATGATTTGAATCTAAATCATGTGTTTCGCATGGATTTGAAGCTAACTCGTATGTTTCGCCTGCATTTGAAGCTAAAACATGTACATCACAAGTATATAATATAATCCATCTGTTTCGCAAGAATATGAAGCTATGAAGCTAATCCATGTGATTCGCATGAATTTGAAGCTAAACCATTTGTTTCGCATGGATTTGAAGATAAGCCTTTTACTTCGCATTGATTTGAAGCTAAACCATTTGTTTCTCATGGGTTTGATGCTAAACCTTCTTTATGGCATTGATTTGAATCTAAATCATGTGTTTCGCTTGGATTTGAAGCTAACTCGATTGTTTCGCATGCATTTGAAGCTAAATCATGTATGTCACAAGTATTTTAAGCTAAACCATTTGATTCGCATGGATTTGAATCTATGCCTTCTACTTCGTACTGATTCGAAGCTAAATCATGTGTTTTGCTGGATTTGTAGCTAACTCGATTGTTTCGCATTTCTTCTATTTCGCATCGATTTGAAGTTTGGATTTGAAGCTAGCTCGTTTGTTTCGCGATGCAGTTTATGCTAAATCATGTATAAAACAAGTATTTGAAGCTAAACCATTTATTTCGCATGTATTTGAAGCTAAGACTTATTCTTTGCATGTAATTGAAGCTAAATCATGTGTTTCGTTTGGATTTGAAGCTAACTCGTTTGTTTCGCATGCATTTGAAGCTAAATCATGTATATCACAAGTATTTTAAGCTAAACCATTTGATTCGCATGGATTTGAAACTAAGCCTTCTACTTCGCTCTGATTTGAAGCTAAATCATGATTTACGCTTGGACTTGAAGCTCACGCTTTTGTTTCACCTGCATTTGAAGCTATATCACTTATATCGCAAGTATTTGAAGCTAAATCATATGTGTCGCATGGATACGATGCTACGCCTTCTACTTCGCATTGATTTGAAGGTAAGTCATGTGTAACGCTTGGATTTGAAGCTAGCTCGTTTGTTACGCCTGCATTTGAATCTATATCAGTTATATCGCAAGTATATGAAGCTAAGTCATTTGTATCGCATGGATTTGGTGCTAAGCCTTCTACTTCGCATTGATTTGATGCTAAATCATGTGTTTCTCTTGGATTTGAAGCTAACTCGTTTGTTGCGTATGCAGTTGAACCTAAATCACTTTTATTACAAGTATCTGAAGTTAAACCATTTGTTTCACATGGATTTGAAGCTAAGCTTTCTACTTCGCATTAATTTGGAGCCAAATCATGTGTTTCGCATGGATTTGAAGCTATCTCGTACGATTCGCATGCAGTTGAAGCAAAATCATATTTATCACAAGTATTTGAAGCTAAACCATTTGTTTCGCATGGATTCGAAAATCAGCCTTCTATTTCGCATTGATTTGAAGCCAAATAATGTGTTTCTCATGGATTTAAAGCTAACACGTTTGTTTCGCATGCAGTAGAAGCTCAATGATGTATATCACAAGTATTAGAAGCTAAGCCATTTCTTTCGCATTGGTTTTGAAGCTAAGCCTTCTACTTCGCATTGATTTGAAGCTAAATCATGAGTTTCGCATGGATTTGAAGCTAACTCGTTTGTTTCGCATGGATTTGAAGCTAACTCGTTTGTTTCGCATGGATATGAAGCTAACTCATTTGTTTCGCATGCAGTTGAATCAAAATCATGTATATCACAAGTATTTGAAGCTAATCCATTTGATTCCCATGGATTTGAAGATGAGCCTTCCACTTCGCATTGATTTGAAGCTAAATCATGTGTTTCGCAATTATCTGAAGCTAACTCGTTTGTTTCGCATGCAGTTGAAGCTAAATCATGTATATCACAAGTATTTGAAGCTAAACCATTGGTTTCGCATGAACTTGAAGCTAAGCCTTCTACTTCGCATTGATTTGAAGCTAAATCATGTGTTTCGCTTGGATTTGAAGCTAACTCGTTTATTTCGCATGCAGTTGAAGCTCAATCATGTATGTCACAAGTATTTGAAGCTAAACCATTTGTTTCGCATGGATTCGAAAATCAGCCTTCTATTTCGCATTGATTTGAAGCTAAATCATGTGTTTCGCAAGGATTTGAAGCTAACTCGTTTGTTTCGCAATGCAGTTGATGCTAAATCATGTATAAAACAAGTATTTGAAGCTAAACCATTTATTTCGCATGTATTTGAAGCTAAGAGTTCTACTTTGCATGAAATTGAAGCTATGTCATGTGTTTCGCTTGGATTTGAAGCTAACTCGTTTGTTTCGCATGCATTTGAAGCTAAATTATGTATATCACAAGTATTTTAAGCTAAACCATTTGATTCGCATGGATTTGAAATTAAGCCTTCTACTTCGTACTGATTTGAAGCTAAATCATGTGTTTCGTGTGAGTTTGAAACTAAGCCTTCTACTTCGCATTGATTTGAAGCTAAATCGTGTGTTTCGCATGGATTTGAAGCTAACGCGACTTTTTCGCCTGCATTTGAAGATAAATCATGTATATCACAAGTATTTGAAGTTAAACCATTCGCTTCGCAAGGATTTGAAGCAAAGCCTTCAACTTCGCATTGATTTGAAGATAAATCATGTGTCTCGCATGGATTTGAAGCTAACACGTTTGTTTCGCATGCAGTTGAAGCTAAAACATGTACATCACAAGTTTCTGAATCTAATCCACCTGTTTCGCAAGAATATGAAGCTATGAAGCTAATCCATGTGATTCGCATGAATCTGAAGCTAAATCATGTGTTTCGCATGGATTTGAAGCTGTACCACTTATATCGCAATTATCTGAAGATAAATCATTTGTTTCTCATTTGTTTAAAGCTAAGCCTTCTACTTCGCATTGATTTGAAGCTAAATCATGTGTTTCACATGGATTTGAAGCAAACTCGTTTGTTTCGCATGCAGTTGAAGCAAAATCATATTTATCACAAGTATCTGAGTATAAACCATCTGTTTCGCATGAATATTAAGCTAAACCATGTGTTTCGCATGAATTTGAAGATAATGATGTGTTTCGCTTGGTTTTGAAGCTAACTCGTTTCTATCGCATGGAATTAAAGCTAACTCGTTTGTTTCGAATGCAGTTGAAGCTAAATCTAGTATATCACAAGTATATGAAGCTAAATCATTCGTTTCGCATGGATTAGAAGAACAGCCTTCTATTTCGCATTGATTTGAAGCTAAATAATGAGTTTCGCATGGATTTGAAGCTAACTCGTTTGTTTCGCATGGATTTGAAGCTAACTCATTTGTTTCGCATGCAGTTGAAGCAATTTCATGTATATCACAAGTATTTGAAGCTAAACCATTTGATTCGCATGGATTTGATGCTAAGCCTTCTACTTCGCATTGAGTTGAAGCTAAATCAAGTGTTTCGTTTGGATTTGTAGAAAACTCGTTTGTTTCGCATGCAGTTGGAGCTATATCACTTATGTTCGCAAGTATTTGAAGCTAAATCATTCGTTTCGCATGGAGTTGGAGCTAAGCCGTCCACTTCGCATTGATTTGAAGCTAAATCATGTGTTTCGCATGGATTTGAAGCTACTCGTTTGTTTCGCATGCAGTTGAAGCTATATCATGTATATCACAAGTATTTGAAGCTAAACCGTTTGATTCCCATGGATTTGGAGCTAACCCTTCTACTTCGCATTGATTTGGAGCTAAATCATGTGTTTCGCATGGATTTGAAGCTAACTCGTTTCTATCGCATGGATATAAAGCTAACTCGTTTGTATCGCATGCAGTTGAAGCTTAATCATGTATATCACAAGTATTTGAAGCTAAACCATTTGTTTCGCATGGATTTGAAGCTGAGCCTTCTACTTCGCATTGATTTGAAGCTACATCAAGTGTTTCGTTTGGATTTGAAGAAAACTCGTTTGTTTTGCATGCAGTTGAAGCTATATCACTTATGCTCGCAAGTATTTGAAGCTAAATCATTCGTTTCGCATGGAGTTGGAGCTAAGCCGTCCACTTCGCATTGATTTGAATCTAAATCATGTGTTTCGCTTGGATTTGAAGCTAACTTGTTTGTTTCGCATGCAGTTGAAGCTAAATCATGTATATCACAAGTATTTGAAGATAATCCATTTGATTCGCATGGATTTGATTCTAATCCTTCTACTTCGCATTGAGTTGAAGCTAAATCATGTGTTTCTCATGGATTTAAAGCTAACACCTTTGTTTCGCATGCAGTTGAATCAAAATCATGTATATCACAAGTATTTGAAACTAATCAATTTGTTTCGCAAGGATTCGAAAATCAGCCTTCTATTTCGCATTGATTTGAAGCTAAATCATGAGTTTCGCATGGAATTGAAGATAAGTCTCCTACTTCGCATTAATTTGAAGCTAACTCGATTGATTCGACTGCATTTGAAGATAAATCATGTACATCACAAGTATTTGAAGCTAAACCATTCGCTTCGCATGGATTTGAAGCAAAGCCATCAACTTCGCATTGATATGAAGATAAATCATGTGTTTAGCTTGGATTTGAAGCTAACACGTTTGTTTAGCATGCAGTTGAAGCTAAAACATGTACATCACAAGTATCTGGATCTAATCCACCTGTTTCGCAAGAATATGAAGCTATGAAGCTAATCCATGTGATTCGTATGAATTTGAAGCTAACTCATGTGTTTCGCATGGATTTGTAGCTGTATCACTTATATCGCAATTATCTGAAGATAAATCATTTGTTTCTCACGTATTTGCAGCTAAGCCTTCTAGTTCGCATTGATTTGAAGCTAACTCGATTGTTTCGCCCGCATATGAAGCTATATCACTTATATCGCAATTATCTGAAGATAAATCATTTGTTTCTCATGTATTTGAAGATAAGCCTTGTACTTCGCATTGATTTGAAGCTAAATCATGTGTTTCGCATGGATTTGAAGCTAACTCGATTGTTTCGCATGCAGTTGAAGCTAAATCATTTATATCACAAGTATTTGAAGCTAAACCATTTATTTCGCATGGATTTGAAGATAAGCCTTCTACTTCGCCTTGATTTGAAGCTAACTCGATTGTTTCACCTGCATTTGAAGCTACATCACTTATATCGCAATTATCTGAAGATAAATCATTTGTTTCTCATGTATTTGATGCTAAGCCTTCTACTTCGCTTTGATTTGAAGATAAACCACGTGATGCGCATGGACTTGCAACTAACTCGTTTGTATCGCGTGCATTTTTGCTATATCACTTACATCGTAATTATCTTAAGTTAAGTCATTTGTTTCTCATGTATTTGAAGCTAAGGCTTCTACTTCGCATTGATTTGCAGATAAATCATGTGTTTCGCTTGGTTTTGAAGCTAACTCGTTTGTTTCGCATGCAGTTGAAGCTAAATGATGTATATCACAAGTATTTGAAGCTGAACCATATGTTTTGCGTGAATATTAAGCTAAACCATGTGTTTCGAACGTATTTGAAGCTGAATTATGTGTTTCTCTTGCATTTGAAGCTAACACGTTTGTTTTGCATGCAGTTGAAGCTCAAACATGTACATCACAAGTATCTGGATCTAATTCATCTGTTTCGCAAGAATATGAAGCTATGAAGCTAATCCATGTGATTCGCATGAATTTGAAGCTAAATCATGTGTGTCGCATGGATTTGAAGCTGTATCACTTATATCGCAATTATCTGAAGATAAATCATTTGTTTCTTATGTGTTTAAAGCTAAGCCTTCTACTTCGCATTGATTTGAAGCAAAATCATGTGTAGCGCATGGATTTGAAGCTAACTCGTTTGTTTCGCCGGCCGTTAAAGCTAAATCATGTATATCACAAGTATTTGTAGCTAAACCATGTGTTTCGCATGAATTTGAAGCTAAGTGATGTCTTTCGCATTGATTTGAAGCTAACTCTTTTGTTTCGCCTGCATTTGGAGACAAATCATGTATATCACAAGTATTTGAAGCTATACCGTTTGATTCGCATGGATTTGAAGATAAGCCTCCTACTTCGCCTTGATTTGAAGCTAACTCGCTTGTTTCACCTGCATTTGAAGCTACATCACTTATATCGCAATTATCTGAAGATAAATCATTTGTTTCTCATGTATTTGAAGCTAAGCCTTCTACTTCGCTTTGATTTGAAGACAAACCACGTGATTCGCATGGACTTGAAACTAACTCGTTTGTATCGCGTGCATTTGAAGCTATATCACTTACATCGTAATTATCTGAAGTTAAATCATTTGTTTCTTATGTATTTGAAGCTAAGGCTTCTACTTCGCATTGATTTGCAGCTAAATCATGTGTTTCGCTTGGTTTTGAAGCTAACTCGTTTGTTTCGCATGCAGTTGAAGCTAAATCATGTATATCACAAGTATTTGAAGCTAAACCATTGGTTTCGCATGGATTTGAAGATAAGCCTTCTACTACGCACTGATTTCAAGCTAACTCGATTGTTTCACCTGCATTTGATGCTACATCACTTATATCGCAATTATCTGAAGTTAAATCATTTGCTTCTCATGTATTTGAAGCTAAGCCGTCTATTTCGCATTGATTTGAATCTAAATCATATGTTTAGCATGGATTTGAGGCTAACCCGTTTGTTTCGCATGCAGTTGAAGCTAAATCATGTACATCACAAGTATTTGAAGCTAAACCATTTGTTTCGCATGGATTTGAAGAGAAGCCTCCTACTTCGCATTAATTTGAAGCTAACTCGATTGATTCGACTGCATTTGAATCTATATCACTTATATCGCAATTATCTGAAGATAAATCATTTGCTTCTCATGTATTTGAAGCTAAGCCGTCTATTTCGCACTGATTTGAAGCTAAATCATATGTTTCGCATGGATTTGAAGCTAACTCGTTTTCTTCGCCTGTATTTGAAGATAAATCATATATATCACAAGTATTTGAAGCTAAACCATACGCTTCGCATGGATTTGAAGCAAAGCCTTCAACTCCGCATTGATTTGAAGATAAATCATGTGTTTCGCTTAGATTTGAAGCTAACACGTTTGTTTCGCATGCAGTTGATGCTAAATCATGTATATCACAAGTATTTGAAGCTAAACTATTTGTTTCGCATGAGTTTGAAGCTAAGCCTTCTACTTCGCATTGATTTGAAGCTACCTCATGTGTTTCGCAAGGATTTGAAGCTAACTCGTTTGTTTCGCATGCAGTTGAAGCTGAATCATGTGTATCACAATTATTTGAAGCTAAACCATTTCTTTCGCATGAATTTGAAGCTAAGCCTTCTACTTCGCATTGATTTGAAGCTAACTCGATTGTTTCGCCTGCATTTGAAGCTGAATCATGTATATCACAAGTATTTGAAGCTAAATCATTTGTTTCGCATGAATTTGAAGCTAAGCCTTCTACTTGGCATTGATTTGAATCTAAATCATGTGTTTCGCTTGGTTTTGAAGCTAACTCATCTGTAACGCATGCAGTTGAAGGTGAATCATGTATATCACAAGTATTTGAATCTAAACCGTTTGATTCGCATGGATTTGAAGCTAAGCCTTCTACTTCGCATTGATTTGCAGCTAAGTCATGTGTTTCGCTTGGTTTTGAAGCTAACTCGTTTGTTTCGCATGCAGTTGAAGCTGAATCATGTATATCACAAGTATTTGAAGCTAAACCATTTGTTTCGCATGGTTTCGAAAATCAGCCTTCTATTTCGCATTGATTTGAAGCTAAATCATGAGTTTCGCATGGATTTGAAGCTAACTCGTTTGTTTCGCATGGATTTGGAGCATATTCATGTATATCACAAGTATTTGAAGGTAAACCATTTGATTCGCATGGATTTGATGCTAAGCCTTCTAGTTCGCATTGAGTTGAAGCTAAATCAATTGTTTCGTTTGGATTTGTAGAAAACTCGTTTGTTTCGCCTGCAGTTGAAGCTATATCACTTATGTTCGCAAGTATTTGAAGCTAAATCATTCGTTTCGCATGGAGTTGCAGCTAAGCCTTCTATTTCGCATTGAATTGAAGCTAAATCATGTGTTTCGCTTGGATTTGAAGCTAACTCGTTTGTTTCGCATGCAGTTGAACCTAAATCATGTATATAACAAGTATTTGAAGCTAAACCATTTGTTCTGCATGGATTCGAAGATAAGCCTTGCACTTCGCATTGATTTGATGCTGAGTCATGTGTTTCGCCTGAATTTGAAGCAAACACGTTTGTTTCAGATGCAGTTGAGGCTAAATCATGCATATCACAAGTATATAAAGCTGAACCATTTGTTTCGCATGAATATTAATGTAATCCATGTGTTTCGCATGAATTTGAAGCTAAATCATGTGTTTCGCATGGATTTGAAGCTACTCGTTTGTTTCGCACGCTGTTGCAGCTAAATCATGTATATCACATGTATTTGAAGCTAAACCATTTGTTTCGCATGGATTCGAAGATCAGCCTTCTACTTCGCATTGATTTGAAGCTAAATCAAGTGTATCGCATAGATTTGAAGCTAACTCGTTTGTTTCGCATGGAGTTGAAGCTAACTCGTTTGTTTCGCATGGATTTGAAGCTAACTCATTTGTTTCCCATGCAGTTGAAGCAAATTTATGTATATCACAAGTATTTGAAGCTAAACCATTTGATTCGCATGGATTTGATGCTAAGCCTTCTACTTCGCATTGAGTTGAAGCTAAATCATGTGTTTCTCATGGATTTAAAGCTAACACCTTTGTTTCGCATGCAGTTGAATCAAAATCATGTATATCACAAGTATTTGAAACTAAACCATTTGTTTCGCATGGATTCGAAGATCAGCCTTCCACTTCGCATTGATTTGAAGCTAAATCAAGTGTTACTCTTGGATTTGAAGTTAACTCGTTAGTTTCGCATGCAGTTGAAGCTAAATCATGAATATCACAAGTATTTGAAGCTAAACCATTTGATTCTCATGGATTTGGAGCTAAGTCTTCTACTTCGCAATTGATTTCGAGCTAAATCATGTGTTTCGCATGGATTTAAAGCTAACACCTTTGTTTCGCATGCAGTTGAATCTAAATCATTTATATCACAAGTATTTGAAGCTAAACCATTTATTTCGCATGGATTTGAAGTTAACTCGTTTCTATCGCATGGATTTAAAGCTAACTCGTTTGTTTCGCCTGCAGTTGAAGCTATATCACTTATGTTCGCAAGTATTTGAAGCTAAATCATTCGTTTCGCATGGAGTTGCAGCTAAGCCTTCTACTTCGCATTGATTTGGAGCTAAATCATTTGTTTCGCATGGATTTAAAGCTAACACTTTTGTTTCGCATGCAGTTGAAGCTAAATCATATATATCACAAGTATTTGAAGCTAAACAATTTGTTGCGTATGGATTCTAAAATCAGCCTTCTATTTCGCAATGATTTGAAGCTAAATCATGTGTTTCTCATGGATTTGAAGCTAACTCGTTTTTATCGCATGGATTTAAATCTAACTGGTTTGTTTCGCATGCAGTTGAAGCTAAATCATGTATATCACAAGTATTTGAAGCTAAACCATTTGTTTCGCGTGGATCCGAAAATCAGCCTTCTATTTCGCATTGATTTGAATCTAAATCATGAGCTTCGCATGGATTTGAAGCAAACTCGTTCGTTTCGCATGCAGTTGAAGCTATATCACTTATGGTCCCAAGTGTTTGAAGCTAAATCATTCGTTTCGCAAGGAGTTCAAGCTAAGACTTCTACTTCGCATGGATTTGAAGCAAAATCATGTATATCACAAGTATTTGAAGCTAAACAATTTGATTCGCATGGATTCGAAGATCAGCCTTCTACTTCGAATTGATTTGATGCTAAATCATGTGTTTCGCTTGTATTTGAAGCTAACTCGATTGTTTCGCATGCAGTTGAAGCTAAATCATGTATATCAAAAGTATTTGAAGCTAAACCTTTTGTTTCGCATAAATATTAAGCTAAACCATGTGTTATGCATGAATTTGAAGCTAAATCATGTGTTTCGCTTGGATTTGAAGCCAACTCGTTTGTTTCGCCTGCAGTTGATGCTAAATCTAATATATCACAAGTATTTGAAGCTAAACCATTTGTTTCGCATGGATTCGAAAATCAGCCTTCTATATCGCATTGATTTGAAGCTAAATCATGTGTTTCTCATGGATTTGAAGCTATCTCGCTTCTATCGCATGGATTTAAAGCTAACTCGTTTGTTTCGCATGCTGTTGAAGCTAAATCTAGTATATCACAAATATTTGAAGCTAAACCATTTGTTTCGCATGGATTCGAAAATCAGCCTTCTATATCGCATTGATTTGAAGCTAAATCATGTGTTTCGCATGGATTTGAAGCTATCTCGTTTCTATCGCATGGATTTAAAGCTATATCGTTTGTTTCGCATGCTGTTGAAGCTAAATCTAGTATATCACAAGTATTTGAAGCTAAACCATTTGTTTCGCATGGATTCGAAAATCAGCCTTCTATTTCGCATTGATTTGAATCTAAATCATGAGCTTCGCATGGATTTGAAGCAAACTCGTTCGTTTCGCATGCAGTTGAAGCTATATCACTTATGGTCCCAAGTGTTTGAAGCTAAATCATTCGTTTCGCAAGGAGTTCAAGCTAAGACTTCTACTTCGCATGGATTTGAAGCAAAATCATGTATATCACAAGTATTTGAAGCTAAACAATTTGATTCGCATGGATTCGAAGATCAGCCTTCTACTTCGAATTGATTTGATGCTAAATCATGTGTTTCGCTTGTATTTGAAGCTAACTCGATTGTTTCACATGCAGTTGAAGCTAAATCATGTATATCAAAAGTATTTGAAGCTAAACCTTTTGTTTCGCATAAATATTAAGCTAAACCATGTGTTATGCATGAATTTGAAGCTAAATCATGTGTTTCGCTTGGATTTGAAGCCAACTCGTTTGTTTCGCCTGCAGTTGATGCTAAATCTAGTATATCACAAGTATTTGAAGCTAAACCATTTGTTTCGCATGGATTCGAAAATCAGCCTTCTATATCGCATTGATTTGAAGCTAAATCATGTGTTTCTCATGGATTTGAAGCTATCTCGTTTCTATCGCATGGATTTAAAGCTAACTCGTTTGTTTCGCATGCTGTTGAAGCTAAATCTAGTATATCACAAGTATTTGAAGCTAAACCATTTGTTTCGCATGGATTCGAAAATCAGCCTTCTATTTCGCATTGATTTGAATCTAAATCATGAGTTTCGCATGGATTTGAAGCAAACTCGTTCGTTTCGCATGCAGTTGAAGCTATATCACTTATGGTCCCAAGTGTTTGAAGCTAAATCATTCGTTTCGCATGGAGTTCAAGCTAAGACTTTTACTTCGCATTGATTTGGAGCTAAATCATGTGTTTCGCATGGATTTAAAGCTAACGCGTTTCTTTCGCATGCAGTTGTAGCTAAATCTAGTATATCACAAGTATTTGAAGCTAAACCATTTGTTTCGCATGGATTCGAAAATCAGCCTTCTATTTCGCATTGATTTGAATCTAAATGATGAGTTTCGCATGGATTTGAAGCTAACTCGTTTGTTTCGCATGCAGTTGAAGCAAAATCATGTATATCACAAGTATTTGAAGCTAAATCATTCGTTTCGCATGGATTCGAAGTTCAGCCTTCTATATCGCATTGATTTGAAGCTAAATCATGTGTTTCTCATGGATTTAAAGCTATCTCGTTTCTATCGCATGGATTTAAAGCTAACTCGTTTGTTTCGCATGCAGTTGAAGCTCAATCATGTATATCTCAAGTATTTGAAGCTAAACCATTTGTTTCGCATGGGTTTTGAAGCTAAGCCTTCTACTTCGCATTGATTTGAAGCCAAATCATGTGTTTCTCATGGATTTAAAGCTAACACGTTTGTTTCGCATGCAGTTGAAGCTATATCACTTATGGTCCCAAGTGTTTGAAGCTAAATCATTCGTGTCGCATGGAGTTGAAGCTAAGACTTCTACTTCGCATTGATTTGCAGCTAAATCATGTGTTTCGCATGGATTTAAAGCTAACGCGTTTCTTTCGCATGCAGTTGTAGCTAAATCTAGTATATCACAAGTATTTGAAGCTAACCTATTTGTTTCGCATGGATTCGAAAATCAGCCTTCTATTTCGCATTGATTTGAATCTAAATCACGAGTTTCGCATGGATTCGAAAATCAGCCTTCTAGTTCGCATTGATTTGAATCTAAATCATGAGTTTCGCATGGATTTGAAGCTAACTCGCTTGGTTCGCATGGATTTGAAGCAAACTCGTTCGTTTCGCATGCAGTTGAAGCAAAATCATGTATATCACAAGTATTTGAAGCTAAATCATTCGTTTCGCATGGATTTGAAGCTAACTCGTTTGTTTCAGATACAGTTGAAGCTAAATCATGTATATCAAAGGAATTTGAAGCTGAATCATTTGTTTCGCATGGATTCGAAAATCAGCATTCTATTTCGCATTGATTTCAAGCTAAATCATGAGTTTCGCATGGACTTGAAGCTAACTCGTTTGTTTCGCATGGATTTGAAGCAAAATCATGTATATCACTAGTATTTGAAGCTAAACAATTTGATTCGCATGGATTCGAAGTTCAGCCTTCTACTTCGAATTGATTTGATGCTAAATCATGTGTTTGGCTTGTATTTGAAGCTAACTCGATTTTTTTCGCATGCAGTTGAAGCTAAATCATGTATATCAAAAGTATTTGAAGCTAAACCTTTTGTTTCGCATAAATATTAAGCTAAACCATGTGTTATGCATGAATTTGAAGCTAAATCATGTGATTCGCTTGGATTTGAAGCCAACTCGTTTGTTTCGCCTGCAGTTGATGCTAAATCTATTATATCACAAGTATTTGAAGCTAAACCATTTGTTTCGCATGGATTCGAAAATCAGCCTTCTATATCGCATTGATTTGAAGATAAATCATGTGTTTCTCATGGATTTGAAGCTATCTCGTTTCTATCGCATGGATTTAAAGCTAACTCGTTTGTTTCGCATGCTGTTGAAGCTAAATCTAGTATATCACAAGTATTTGAAGCTAAACCATTTGTTTCGCATGGATTCGAAAATCAGCCTTCTATTTCGCATTGATTTGAATCTAAATCATGAGTTTCGCATGGATTTGAAGCAAACTCGTTCGTTTCGCATGCAGTTGAAGCTATATCACTTATGGTCCCAAGTATTTGAAGCTAAACCATTTGTTTCGCAAGGGGTTTTGAAGCTAAGCCTTCTACTTCGCATTGATTTGAAGCCAAATCATGTGTTTCTCATGGATTTAAAGCTAACACGTTTGTTTCGCATGCAGTTGAAGCTCAATCACGTATATCACAAGTATTTGAAGCTAAACCATTTGTTTCGCATGGATTCGAAAATCAGCCTTCTACTTCGCATTGATTTGAAGATAAACCATGTGTTAGGCTTGGATTTGAAGCTAACTCGTTTGTTTCGCATGCAGTTGAAGCTGTATCACTTATATCGCAAGTATTTGAAGCTAAATCATTTGTGTCGCATGGATTCGAAAATCAGCCTTCTACTTCGCATTGATTTGAAGCTAAATCAAGTGTTTCGCTTGGATTTGAAGTTAACTCGTTAGTTTCGCATGCAGTTGAACCTAAATCATGTATATCACAAGTATTTGAAGCTAAACCATTTGATTCTCATGGATTTGGAGCTAAGCCTTCCAACTTCGCATTCATTTAGAGATAAATCATGTGTTTCGCATGGACTTAAAGCTAACACGTTTGTTTCGCATGCAGTAGAAGCTAAATCATGTATATCACAAGTATTTGAAGTTAATCCATTTGTTTTGCATGGATTCGAAAATCAGCCTTCTATTTCGCATTGATTTGAAGCCAAATCATGTGTTTCTCATGGATTTAAAGCTAACACGTTTGTTTCGCATGCAGTTGAAGCTCAATCATGTATATCTCAAGTATTTGAAGCTAAACCATTTGTTTCGCATGGGTTTTGAAGCTAAGCCTTCTACTTCGCATTGATTTGAAGCCAAATCATGTGTTTCTCATGGATTTAAAGCTAACACGTTTGTTTCGCATGCAGTTGAAGCTCAATCACGTATATCACAAGTATTTGAAGCTAAACCATTTGTTTCGCATGGATTCGAAAATCAGCCTTCTACTTCGCATTGATTTGGAGCTAAATCACGAGTTTCGCATGGATTCGAAAATCAGCCTTCTATTTCGCATTGATTTGAATCTAAATCATGAGTTTCGCATGGATTTGAAGCAAACTCGTCCGTTTCGCATGCAGTTGAAGCTATATCACTTATGGTCCCAAGTGTTTGAAGCTAAATCATTCGTTTCGCAAGGAGTTCAAGCTAAGACTTCTACTTCGCATTGATTTGGAGCTAAATCATGTGTTTGGCATGGATTTGAAGCTATCACGTTTCTTTCGCATGCAGTTGAAGCTAAATCATGTATATCACTAGTATTTGAAGCTAAACCATTTGTTTCGCATGGATTCGAAAATCAGCCTTCTATATCGCATTGATTTGAAGCTAAATCATGTGTTTCTCATGGATTTAAAGCTATCTCGTTTCTACCGCATCGATTTAAAGCTAACTCGTTTGTTTCGCATGCTGTTGAAGCTAAATCTAGTATATCACAAGTATTTGAAGCTAAACCATTTGTTTCGCATGGATTCGAAAATCAGCCTTCTATTTCGCATTGATTTGAATCTAAATCATGTGTTTCACATGGATTTGAAGCTAACTCGTTTGTTTCGCATGCAGTTGAAGCTATATCACTTATGGTCCCAAGTGTTTGAAGCTAAATCATTCGTTTCGCATGGAGTTCAAGCTAAGACTTCTACTTCGCATTGATTTGGAGCTAAATCATGTGTTTCGCATGGATTTAAAGCTAACGCGTTTCTTTCGCATGCAGTTGTAGCTAAATCTAGTATATCACAAGTATTTGAAGCTAAACCATTTGTTTCGCATGGATTCGAAAATCAGCCTTCTATTTCGCATTGATTTGAATCTAAATCATGAGTTTCGCATGGACTTGAAGCTAACTCGTTTGTTTCGCATGGATTTGAAGCAAAATCATGTATATCACAAGTATCTGAAGCTAAACCATTTGTTTCGCATGGATTCGAAAATCAGCCTTCCACTTCGCATTGATTTGAAGCTAAATCGTGTGTTTCTCATGGATTTAAAGCTATCTCGTTTCTATCGCATGGATTTAAAGCTAACTCGTTTGTTTCGCATGCTGTTGAAGCTAAATCTAGTATATCACAAGTATTTGAAGCTAAACCATTTGTTTCGCATGGATTCGAAAATCAGCCTTCTATTTCGCATTGATTTGAATCTAAATCATGAGTTTCGCATGGATTTGAAGCTAACTCGTTTGTTTCGCATGCAGTTGAAGCAAAATCATGTATATCACAAGTATTTGAAGCTAAATCATTCGTTTCGCATGGATTTGAAGCTAACTCATTTGTTTCAGATACAGTTGAAGCTAAATCATGTATATCAAAGGAATTTGAAGCTGAATCATTTGTTTCGCATGGATTCGAAAATCAGCCTTCTATTTCGCATTGATTTCAAGCTAAATCATGAGTTTCGCATGGACTTGAAGCTAACTCGTTTGTTTCGCATGGATTTGAAGCAAAATCATGTATATCACAAGTATTTGAAGCTAAACAATTTGATTCGCATGGATTCGAAGTTCAGCCTTCTACTTCGAATTGATTTGATGCTAAATCATGTGTTTCGCTTGTATTTGAAGCTAACTCGATTGTTTCGCATGCAGTTGAAGCTAAATCATGTATATCAAAAGTATTTGAAGCTAAACCTTTTGTTTCGCATAAATATTAAGCTAAACCATGTGTTATGCATGAATTTGAAGCTAAATCATGTGTTTCGCTTGGATTTGAAGCCAACTCGTTTGTTTCGCCTGCAGTTGATGCTAAATCTAGTATATCACAAGTATTTGAAGCTAAACCATTTGTTTCGCATGGATTCGAAAATCAGCCTTCTATATCGCATTGATTTGAAGCTAAATCATGTGTTTCTCATGGATTTGAAGCTATCTCGTTTCTATCGCATGGATTTAAAGCTAACTCGTTTGTTTCGCATGCTGTTGAAGCTAAATCAAGTATAACACAAGTATTTGAAGCTAAACAATTTGATTCGCATGGATTCGAAGTTCAGCCTTCTACTTCGAATTGATTTGATGCTAAATCATGTGTTTCGCTTGTATTTGAAGCTAACTCGATTGTTTGGCAAGCAGTTGAAGCTAAATCATGTATATCAAAAGTATTTGAAGCTAAACCTTTTGTTTCGCATAAATATTAAGCTAAACCATGTGTTATGCATGAATTTGAAGCTAAATCATGTGTTTCGCTTGGATTTGAAGCCAACTCGTTTGTTTCGCCTGCAGTTGATGCTACATCTAGTATATCACAAGTATTTGAAGCTAAACCATTTGTTTCGCATGGATTCGAAAATCAGCCTTCTATATCGCATTGATTTGAAGCTAAATCATGTGTTTCTCATGGATTTGAAGTTAACTCGTTAGTTTCGCATGCAGTTGAACCTAAATCATGTATATCACAAGTATTTGAAGCTAAACCATTTGATTCTCATGGATTTGGAGCTAAGCCTTCCAACTTCGCATTCATTTAGAGATAAATCATGTGTTTCGCATGGACTTAAAGCTAACACGTTTGTTTCGCATGCAGTAGAAGCTAAATCATGTATATCACAAGTATTTGAAGTTAATCCATTTGTTTTGCATGGATTCGAAAATCAGCCTTCTATTTCGCATTGATTTGAAGCCAAATCATGTGTTTCTCATGGATTTAAAGCTAACACGTTTGTTTCGCATGCAGTTGAAGCTCAATCATGTATATCTCAAGTATTTGAAGCTAAACCATTTGTTTCGCATGGGTTTTGAAGCTAAGCCTTCTACTTCGCATTGATTTGAAGCCAAATCATGTGTTTCTCATGGATTTAAAGCTAACACGTTTGTTTCGCATGCAGTTGAAGCTCAATCACGTATATCACAAGTATTTGAAGCTAAACCATTTGTTTCGCATGGATTCGAAAATCAGCCTTCTACTTCGCATTGATTTGGAGCTAAATCATGTGTTTCGCATGGATTTAAAGCTAACGCGTTTGTTTCGCATGCAGTTGTAGCTAAATCTAGTATATCACAAGTATTTGAAGCTAACCTATTTGTTTCGCATGGATTCGATAATCAGCCTTCTATTTCGCATTGATTTGAATCTAAATCATGAGTTTCGCATGGATATGAGGCTAACTCGTTTGGTTCGCATGGATTTAAAGCTAACTCGTTTGTTTCGCATGCTGTTGAAGCTAAATCTAGTATATCACAAGTATTTGAAGCTAAACCATTTGTTTCGCATGGATTCGAAAATCAGCCTTCTATTTCGCATTTATTTGGAGCTAAATCATTTGTTTCGCATGGATTTAAAGCTAACGCGTTTCTTTCGCATGCAGTTGTAGCTAAATCTAGTATATCACAAGTATTTGAAGCTAACCTATTTGTTTCGCATGGATTCGAAAATCAGCCTTCTATTTCGCATTGATTTGAATCTAAATCACGAGTTTCGCATGGATTCGAAAATCAGCCTTCTAGTTCGCATTGATTTGAATCTAAATCATGAGTTTCGCATGGATTTGAAGCTAACTCGCTTGGTTCGCATGGATTTGAAGCAAACTCGTTCGTTTCGCATGCAGTTGAAGCAAAATGATGTATATCACAAGTATTTGAAGCTAAATCATTCGTTTCGCATGGATTTGAAGCTAACTCGTTTGTTTCAGATACAGTTGAAGCTAAATCATGTATATCAAAGGAATTTGAAGCTGAATCATTTGTTTCGCATGGATTCGAAAATCAGCCTTCTATTTCGCATTGATTTCAAGCTAAATCATGAGTTTCGCATGGACTTGAAGCTAACTCGTTTGTTTCGCATGGATTTGAAGCAAAATCATGTATATCACTAGTATTTGAAGCTAAACAATTTGATTCGCATGGATTCGAAGTTCAGCCTTCTACTTCGAATTGATTTGATGCTAAATCATGTGTTTCGCTTGTATTTGAAGCTAACTCGATTTTTTTCGCATGCAGTTGAAGCTAAATCATGTATATCAAAAGTATTTGAAGCTAAACCTTTTGTTTCGCATAAATATTAAGCTAAACAATGTGTTATGCATGAATTTGAAGCTAAATCATGTGTTTCGCTTGGATTTGAAGCCAACTCGTTTGTTTCGCCTGCAGTTGATGCTAAATCTAGTATATCACAAGTATTTGAAGCTAAACCATTTGTTTCGCATGGATTCGAAAATCAGCCATCTATATCGCATTGATTTGAAGCTAAATCATGTGTTTCTCATGGATTTGAAGCTATCTCGTTTCTATCGCATGGATTTAAAGCTAACTCGTTTGTTTCGCAGGCTGTTGAAGCTAAATCTAGTATATCACAAGTATTTGAAGCTAAACCATTTGATTCGCATGGATTCGAAAATCAGCCTTCTATTTCGCATTGATTTGAATCTAAATCATGAGTTTCGCATGGATTTGAAGCAAACTCGTTCGTTTCGCATGCAGTTGAAGCTATATCACTTATGGTCCCAAGTATTTGAAGCTAAACCATTTGTTTCGCATGGGTTTTGAAGCTAAGCCTTCTACTTCGCATTGATTTGAAGCCAAATCATGTGTTTCTCATGGATTTAAAGCTAACACGTTTGTTTCGCATGCAGTTGAAGCTCAATCACGTATATCACAAGTATTTGAAGCTAAACCATTTGTTTCGCATGGATTCGAAAATCAGCCTTCTACTTCGCATTGATTTGAAGATAAACCATGTGTTAGGCTTGGATTTGAAGCTAACTCGTTTGTTTCGCATGCAGTTGAAGCTGTATCACTTATATCGCAAGTATTTGAAGCTAAATCATTTGTGTCGCATGGATTCGAAAATCAGCCTTCTACTGCGCATTGATTTGAAGCTAAATCAAGTGTTTCGCTTGGATTTGAAGTTAACTCGTTAGTTTCGCATGCAGTTGAACCTAAATCATGTATATCACAAGTATTTGAAGCTAAACCATTTGATTCTCATGGTTTTGGAGCTAAGCCTTCCAACTTCGCATTCATTTAGAGATAAATCATGTGTTTCGCATGGACTTAAAGCTAACACGTTTGTTTCGCATGCAGTAGAAGCTAAATCATGTATATCACAAGTATTTGAAGTTAATCCATTTGTTTTGCATGGATTCGAAAATCAGCCTTCTATTTCGCATTGATTTGAAGCCAAATCATGTGTTTCTCATGGATTTAAAGCTAACACGTTTGTTTCGCATGCAGTTGAAGCTCAATCATGTATATCTCAAGTATTTGAAGCTAAACCATTTGTTTCGCATGGGTTTTGAAGCTAAGCCTTCTACTTCGCATTGATTTGAAGCCAAATCATGTGTTTCTCATGGATTTAAAGCTAACACGTTTGTTTCGCATGCAGTTGAAGCTCAATCACGTATATCACAAGTATTTGAAGCTAAACCATTTGTTTCGCATGGATTCGAAAATCAGCCTTCTACTTCGCATTGATTTGGAGCTAAATCACGAGTTTCGCATGGATTCGAAAATCAGCCTTCTATTTCGCATTGATTTGAATCTAAATCATGAGTTTCGCATGGATTTGAAGCAAACTCGTTCGTTTCGCATGCAGTTGAAGCTATATCACTTATGGTCCCAAGTGTTTGAAGCTAAATCATTCGTTTCGCAAGGAGTTCAAGCTAAGACTTCTACTTCGCATTGATTTGGAGCTAAATCATGTGTTTGGCATGGATCTGAAGCTATCACGTTTCTTTCGCATGCAGTTGAAGCTAAATCATGTATATCACTAGTATTTGAAGCTAAACCATTTGTTTCGCATGGATTCGAAAATCAGCCTTCTATATCGCATTGATTTGAAGCTAAATCATGTGTTTCTCATGGATTTAAAGCTATCTCGTTTCTACCGCATCGATTTAAAGCTAACTCGTTTGTTTCGCATGCTGTTGAAGCTAAATCTAGTATATCACAAGTATTTGAAGCTAAACCATTTGTTTCGCATGGATTCGAAAATCAGCCTTCTATTTCGCATTGATTTGAAGCTAAATCATGTGTTTCTCATGGATTTGAAGCTATCTCGTTTCTATCGCATGGATTTAAAGCTAACTCGTTTGTTTCGCATGCTGTTGAAGCTAAATCTAGTATATCACAAGTATTTGAAGCTAAACCATTTGATTCGCATGGATTCGAAAATCAGCCTTCTATTTCGCATTGATTTGAATCTAAATCATGAGTTTCGCATGGATTTGAAGCAAACTCGTTCGTTTCGCATGCAGTTGAAGCTATATCACTTATGGTCCCAAGTATTTGAAGCTAAACCATTTGTTTCGCATGGGTTTTGAAGCTAAGCCTTCTACTTCGCATTGATTTGAAGCCAAATCATGTGTTTCTCTTGGATTTAAAGCTAACACGTTTGTTTCGCATGCAGTTGAAGCTCAATCACGTATATCACCAGTATTTGAAGCTAAACCATTTGTTTCGCATGGATTCGAAAATCAGCCTTCTACTTCGCATTGATTTGAAGATAAACCATGTGTTAGGCTTGGATTTGAAGCTAACTCGTTTGTTTCGCATGCAGTTGAAGCTGTATCACTTATATCGCAAGTATTTGAAGCTAAATCATTTGTGTCGCATGGATTCGAAAATCAGCCTTCTACTTCGCATTGATTTGAAGCTAAATCAAGTGTTTCGCTTGGATTTGAAGTTAACTCGTTAGTTTCGCATGCAGTTGAACCTAAATCATGTATATCACAAGTATTTGAAGCTAAACCATTTGATTCTCATGGATTTGGAGCTAAGCCTTCCAACTTCGCATTCATTTAGAGATAAATCATGTGTTTCGCATGGACTTAAAGCTAACACGTTTGTTTCGCATGCAGTAGAAGCTAAATCATGTATATCACAAGTATTTGAAGTTAATCCATTTGTTTTGCATGGATTCGAAAATCAGCCTTCTATTTCGCATTGATTTGAAGCCAAATCATGTGTTTCTCATGGATTTAAAGCTAACACGTTTGTTTCGCATGCAGATGAAGCTCAATCATGTATATCTCAAGTATTTGAAGCTAAACCATTTGTTTCGCATGGATTCGAAAATCAGCCTTCTATATCGCATTGATTTGAAGCTAAATCATGTGTTTCTCATGGATTTAAAGCTATCTCGTTTCTATCGCATGGATTTAAAGCTAACTCGTTTGTTTCGCATGCTGTTGAAGCTAAATCTAGTATATCACAAGTATTTGAAGCTAAACCATTTGTTTCGCATGGATTCGAAAATCAGCTTCCTATTTCGCATTGATTTGAATCTAAATCATGAGTTTCGCACGGATTTGAAGCTAACTCGTTTGTTTCGCATGCAGTTGAAGCAAAATCATGTATATCACAAGTATTTGAAGCTAAATCATTCGTTTCGCATGGATTTGAAGCTAACTCATTTGTTTCAGATACAGTTGAAGCTAAATCATGTATATCAAAGGAATTTGAAGCTGAATCATTTGTTTCGCATGGATTCGAAAATCTGCCTTCTATTTCGCATTGATTTCAAGCTAAATCATGAGTTTCGCATGGACTTGAAGCTAACTCGTTTGTTTCGCATGGATTTGAAGCAAAATCATGTATATCACAAGTATTTGAAGCTAAACAATTTGATTCGCATGGATTCGAAGTTCAGCCTTCTACTTCTAATTGATTTGATGCTAAATCATGTGTTTCGCTTGTATTTGAAGCTAACTCGATTGTTTCGCATGCAGTTGAAGCTAAATCATGTATATCAAAAGTATTTGAAGCTAAACCTTTTGTTTCGCATAAATATTAAGCTAAACCATGTGTTATGCATGAATTTGAAGCTAAATCATGTGTTTCGCTTGGATTTGAAGCCAACTCGTTTGTTTCGCCTGCAGTTGATGCTAAATCTAGTATATCACAAGTATTTGAAGCTAAACCATTTGTTTCGCATGGATTCGAAAATCAGCCTTCTATATCGCATTGATTTGAAGCTAAATCATGTGTTTCTCATGGATTTGAAGCTATCTCGTTTCTATCGCATGGATTTAAAGCTAACTCGTTTGTTTCGCATGCTGTTGAAGCTAAATCTAGTATAACACAAGTATTTGAAGCTAAACCATTTGTTTCGCATGGATTCGAAAATCAGCCTTCTATATCGCATTGATTTGAAGCTAAATCATGTGTTTCTCATGGATTTGAAGCTATCTCGTTTCTATCGCATGGATTTAAAGCTAACTCGTTTGTTTCGCATGCTGTTGAAGCTAAATCTAGTATAACACAAGTATTTGAAGCTAAACCATTTGTTTCGCATGGATTCGAAAATCAGCCTTCTATTTCGCATTGATTTGAATCTAAATCATGAGTTTCGCATCGATTTGAAGCAAACTCGTTCGTTTCGCATGCAGTTGAAGCTATATCACTTATGGTCCCAAGTGTTTGAAGCTAAATCATTCGTTTCGCATGGAGTTCAAGCTAAGACTTCTACTTCGCATTGATTTGGAGCTAAATCATGTGTTTCGCATGGATTTAAAGCTAACGCGTTTCTTTCGCATGCAGTTGTAGCTAAATCTAGTATATCACAAGTATTTGAAGCTAAACCATTTGTTTCGCATGGATTCGAAAATCAGCCTTCTATATCGCATTGATTTGAAGCTAAATCATGTGTTTCCCATGGATTTGAAGCTAACTCTTTTGTTTCGCCTGCATTTGGTGATAAATCATGTATATCACAAGTATTTGAAGCTAACCTATTGGTTTCGCATGGATTCGAAAATCAGCCTTCTATCTCGCATTGATTTGAATCTAAATCATGAGTTTCGCATGGATATGAAGCTAACTCGTTCGGTTCGCATGGATTTGAAGCAAACTCGTTCGTTTCGCATGCAGCTGAAGCTATATCACTTATGGTCCCAAGTGTTTGAAGCTAAATCATTCGTTTCGCATGGAGTTCAAGCTAAGACTTCTACTTCGCATTGATTTGGAGCTAAATCATGTGTTTCGCATGGATTTAAAGCTAACGCGTTTCTTTCGCATGCAGTTGTAGCTAAATCTAGTATATCACAAGTATTTGAAGCTAAACCATTTGTTTCGCATGGATTCGAAAATCAGCCTTCTATATCGCATTGATTTGAAGCTAAATCATGTGTTTCCCATGGATTTGAAGCTAACTCTTTTGTTTCGCCTGCATTTGGTGATAAATCATGTATATCACAAGTATTTGAAGCTAACCTATTGGTTTCGCATGGATTCGAAAATCAGCCTTCTATCTCGCATTGATTTGAATCTAAATCATGAGTTTCGCATGGATATGAAGCTAACTCGTTCGGTTCGCATGGATTTGAAGCAAACTCGTTCGTTTCGCATGCAGCTGAAGCTATATCACTTATGGTCCCAAGTGTTTGAAGCTAAACCATTTGTTTCGCATGGATTTGAAGCTAAGCCTTCTACTTCGCATTGATTTGAAGCTAAATCAAGTGTTTCGCTTGGATTTGAAGTTAACTCGTTAGTTTCGCATGCAGTTGAACCTAAATCATGTATATCACAAGTGTTTGAAGCTAAACCATTTGATTCTCATGGATTTGGAGCTAAGCCTTCCAACTTCGCATTCATTTAGAGATAAATCATGTGTTTCGCATGGACTTAAAGCTAACACGTTTGTTTCGCATGCAGTAGAAGCTAAATCATGTATATCACAAGTATTTGAAGTTAATCCATTTGTTTTGCATGGATTCGAAAATCAGCCTTCTATTTCGCATTGATTTGAAGCCAAATCATGTGTTTCTCATGGATTTAAAGCTAACACGTTTGTTTCGCATGCAGTTGAAGCTCAATCATGTATATCTCAAGTATATTGAAGCTAAACCATTTGTTTCGCATGGGTTTTGAAGCTAAGCCTTCTACTTCGCATTGATTTTAAGTTAATTCATGTGTTTCGCATGGATTTGAAACTAACTCGTTTGTTTCGCATGTAGTTGAAGCTAAATCGTGTATAAAAAAGTATTTGGAACTAAATCATTCGTTTCGCATGGATTTGAAGCTAAGTCTTCAACTTCGCATTGATTTGAAGCTAAATCATTTGTTACGCTTGGATTTGAAGCTAACTCGTTTGTTTCGGCTGCATTTGAAGCTATATCAGTTATATTGCAATTATCAGAAGATAAAGCATTTGTTTCTCATGTATTTGAAGCTAAGCCTTGTACTGCGCATTGATTTGTAGCTAAGTCATGTGTTTCGCTTGGATTTGAAGCTAAGCGTTCTACTTCGCATTGATTTGAAATTAAATCATGTGTTTCGTTTGGATTTGAAGCTAACTCGTTTGTTTCGCATGCACTTGTAGCTGTTTCACTTATATCCGCAAGTATTTGAAGCTGAGTCATTCGTTTAGAATGGATTTGGAGTTAAGCCTTCTACTTCGCATTGATTTGATGCTAAATCATGTGTTTCGCTTGGATGTGAAGCTAACTCGTTTTGTTTGGCACGCTGTTGAAGCTAAACAATGTATATCACAAGTATTTGAAGCTAAACCATTTGCTTCGCATCTAATTGAAGCTAAGCCTTCTACTGCGCATTGATTTGAAGGTAAATCAATTGTTTCGCTTGTGTTTGAAGCTAACTCGTTTGTCTCGCATTCAGTTGAAGCAAAATCATGTATATCACAAGTATTTCAAGCTGAAACATTTGTTTCGCTTGGATTTGAATCTAAGCCTTCTACTCGCATTGATTTGAAACTGGAGCATGAGATTCGCTTGGATTCGAAGCTACCTCGTTTGTTTCGCATGCAGCTGAAGCTGAATCATGTTTAAAACAAGTATTTGAAGCTAAACCATTCGTTTCGCATGGATTTGAAGCTAACTCGTTTGTTTCGCATGGATTTGAAGTTAACTCGTTTGTTTCGCATGCAGTTGAAGCAAAATCATGTATATCACAAGTATTTGAAGCTAAACCTTTTGTTTCGCATGGATTCGAAAATCAGCCTTCTATTTCGCATTGATTCCAAGCTAAATCATGAGTTTCGCATGGACTTGAAGCTAACTCGTTTGTTCCGCATGGATTTGAAGCAAAATCATGTATATCACAAGTATTTGAAGCTAAACAATTTGATTCGCATGGATTCGAAGATCAGCCTTCTACTTCGAATTTATTTGATGCTAAATCATGTGTTTCGCTTGTATTTGAAGCTAACTCGATTGTTTCGCATGCAGTTGAAGCTAAATCATGTATATCAAAAGTATTTGAAGCTAAACCTTTTGTTTCGCATAAATATTAAGCTAAACCATGTGTTATGCATGAATTTGAAGCTAAATCATGTGTTTCGCTTGGATTTGAAGCCAACTCGTTTGTTTCGCATGCAGTTGATGCTAAATCTAGTATATCACAAGTATTTGAAGCTAAACCATTTGTTTCGCATGGATTCGAAAATCAGCCTTCTATATCGCATTGATTTGAAGCTAAATCATGTGTTTCTCATGGATTTGAAGCTATATCCTTTCTATCGCATGGATTTAAAGCTAACTCGTTTGTTTCGCATGCTGTTGAAGCTAAATCTAGTATATCACAAGTATTTGAAGCTAAACCATTTGTTTCGCATGGATTCGAAAATCAGCCTTCTATTTCGCATTGATTTGAATCTAAATCATGAGTTTCGCATGGATTTGAAGCAAACTCGTTCGTTTCGCATGCAGTTGAAGCTATATCACTTATGGTCCCAAGTGTTTGAAGCTAAATCATTCGTTTCGCATGGAGTTCAAGCTAAGACTTCTACTTCGCAATTGATTTGGAGCTAAATCATGTGTTTCGCATGGATTTAAAGCTAACGCGTTTCTTTCGCATGCAGTTGTAGCTAAATCTAGTATATCACAAGTATTTGAAGCTAACCTATTTGTTTCGCATGGATTCGAAAATCAGCCTTCTATTTCGCATTGATTTGAATCTAAATCACGAGTTTCGCATGGATTCGAAAATCAGTCTTCTATTTCGCATTGATTTGAATCTAAATCATGAGTTTCGCATGGATTTGAAGCTAACTCGTTTGGTTCGCATGGATTTGAAGCAAACTCGTTCGTTTCGCATGCAGTTGAAGCTATATCACTTACGGTCCCAAGTGTTTGAAGCTAAATCATTCGTTTCGCAAGGAGTTCAAGCTAAGACTTCTACTTCGCATTGATTTGGAGCTAAATCATGTGTTTGGCATGGATTTGAAGCTATCACGTTTCTTTCGCATGCAGTTGAAGCTAAATCATGTATATTACTAGTATTTGAAGCTAAACCATTTGTTTCGCATGGATTCGAAAATCAGCCTTCTATATCGCATTGATTTGAAGCTAAATCATGTGCTTCTCATGGATTTAAAGCTATCTCGTTTCTATCGCATGGATTTAAAGCTAACTCGTTTGTTTCGCATGCTGTTGAAGCTAAATCTAGTATATCACAAGTATTTGAAGCTAAACCATTTGTTTCGCATGGATTCGAAAATCAGCCTTCTATTTCGCATTGATTTGAATCTAAATCATGAGTTTCGCATGGATTTGAAGCTAACTCGTTTGTTTCGCATGCAGTTGAAGCAAAATCATGTATATCACAAGTATTTGAAGCTAAATCATTCGTTTCGCATGGATTAGAAGCTAACTCGTTTGTTTCAGATACAGTTGAATCTAAATCATGTATATCAAAGGAATTTGAAGCTGAATCATTTGTTTCGCATGGATTCGAAAATCAGCCTTCTATTTCGCATTGATTTCAAGCTAAATCATGAGTTTCGCATGGACTTGAAGCTAAATCATGAGTTTCGCATGGACTTGAAGCTAACTCGTTCGTTTCGCATGGATTTGAAGCAAAATCATGTATATCACAAGTATTTGAAGCTAAACAATTTGATTCGCATGGATTCGAAGTTCAGCCTTCTACTTCGAATTGATTTGATGCTAAATCATGTGTTTCGCTTGTATTTGAAGCTAACTCGATTGTTTCGCATGCAGTTGAAGCTAAATCATGTATATCAAAAGTATTTGAAGCTAAACCTTTTGTTTCGCATAAATATTAAGCTAAACCATGTGTTATGCATGAATTTGAAGCTAAATCATGTGTTTCGCTTGGATTTGAAGCCAACTCGTTTGTTTCGCCTGCAGTTGATGCTAAATCTAGTATATCACAAGTATTTGAAGCTAAACCATTTGTTTCGCATGGATTCGAAAATCAGCCTTCTATATCGCATTGATTTGAAGCTAAATCATGTGTTTCTCATGGATTTGAAGCTATCTCGTTTCTATCGCATGGATTTAAAGCTAACTCGTTTGTTTCGCATGCTGTTGAAGCTAAATCTAGTATATCGCAAGTATTTGAAGCTAAACCATTTGTTTCGCATGGAGTTCAAGCTAAGACTTCTACTTCGCATTGATTTGGAGCTAAATCATGTGTTTTCGCATGGATTTAAAGCTAACGCGTTTTCTTCGCATGCAGTTGTAGCTAAATCTAGTATATCACAAGTATTTGAAGCTAACCTATTTGTTTCGCATGGATTCGAAAATCAGCCTTCTATTTCGCATTGATTTGAGTCTAAATCACGAGTTTCGCATGGATTCGAAAATCAGCCTTCTATTTCGCATTGATTTGAATCTAAATCATGAGTTTCGCATGGATTTGAAGCTAACTCGTTGGTTCGCATGGATTTGAAGCAAACTCGTTCGTTTCGCATGCAGTTGAAGCTATATCACTTATAGTCCCAAGTGTTTGAAGCTAAATCATTCGTTTCGCAAGGAGTTCAAGCTAAGACTTCTACTTCGCATTGATTTGAGCTAAATCATGTGTTTGGCATGGATTTGAAGCTATCACGTTTCTTTCGCATGCAGTTGAAGCTAAATCATGTATATCACTAGTATTTGAAGCTAAACCATTTGTTTTCGCATGGATTCGAAAATCAGCCTTCTATATCGCATTGATTTGAAGCTAAATCATTGTTTCTCATGGATTTAAAGCTATCTCGTTTCTATCGCATGGATTTAAAGCTAACTCGTTTGTTTCGCATGCTGTTGAAGCTAAATCTAGTATATCACAAGTATTTGAAGCTAAACCATTTGTTTCGCATGGATTCGAAAATCAGCCTTCTATTTCGCATTGATTTGAATCTAAATCATGAGTTTTCGCAGTGGATTTGAAGCTAACTCGTTTGTTTCGCATGCAGTTGAAGCAAAATCATGTATATCACAAGTATTTGAAGCTAAATCATTCGTTTCGCATGGATTAGAAGCTAACTCGTTTCTTTCAGATACAGTTGAAGCTAATCATGTATATCAAAGGAATTTGAAGCTGAATCATTTGTTTCGCATGGATTCGAAAATCAGCCTTCTATTTCGCATTGATTTGAATCTAAATCATGAGTTTCGCATGGATTTGAAGCTAACTCGTTCGTTTCGCATGCAGTTGAAGCTATATCACTTATGGTCCCAAGTGTTTGAAGCTAAATCATTCGATCGCAAGGAGTTCAAGCTAAGACTTCTACTTCGCATTGATTTGGAGCTAAATCATGTGTTTTGCATGGATTTGAACTATCACGTTTCTTTCGCATGCAGTTGAAGCTAAATCATGTATATCACTAGTATTTGAAGCTAAACCATTTGTTTCGCATGGATTCGAAAATCAGCCTTCTATTTCGCATTGATTTGAATCTAAATCATGAGTTTCGCATGGATTTGAAGCTAACTCGTTTGGTTCGCATGGATTTGAAGCAAACTCGTTCGTTTCGCATGCAGTTGAAGCTATATCACTTATGGTCCCAAGTGTTTGAAGCTAATCATTCGTTTCGCATGGAGTTCAAGCTAAGACTTCTACTTCGCATTGATTTGAGCTAAATCATGTGTTTTCGCATGGATTTGAAGCTATCACGTTTTCTTTCGCATGCAGTTGAATCTAAATCATGTATATCACTAGTATTTGAAGCTAAACCATTTGTTTCGCATGGATTCGAAAATCAGCCTTCTATATCGCATTGATTTGAAGCTAAATCATGTGTTTCCCATGGATTTGAGTTAACTCGTTTGTTTCGCATGCAGTTGAAGCAAAATCATGTATATCACAAGCTTTTGAAGCTAAACCTTTTGTTTCGCATGGATTCGAAGATCAGCCTCTATTTCGCATTGATTTCAAGCTAAATCATGAGTTTCGCATGGACTGAAGCTAACTCGTTTGTTCCGCATGGATTGAAGCAAAATCATGTATATCACAAGTATTTGAAGCTAAACAATTTGATTCGCATGGATTCGAAGATCAGCCTTCTACTTCGAATTGATTTGATGCTAAATCATGTGTTTCGCTTGTATTTGAAGCTAACTCGATTGTTTCGCATGCAGTTGAAGCTAAATCATGTATATCAAAAGTATTTGAAGCTAAACTCTTTTGTTTCGCATAAATATTAAGCTAAACCATGTGTTATGCATGAATTTGAAGCTAAATCATGTGTTTCGCTTGGATTTGAAGCCAACTCGTTTGTTTCGCCTGCAGTTGATGCTAAATCTAGTATATCACAAGTATTTGAAGCTAAACCATTTGTTTCGCATGGATTCGAAAATCAGCCTTCTATATCGCATTGATTTGAAGCTAAATCATGTGTTTCTCATGGATTTGAAGCTATCTCGTTTCTATCGCATGGATTTAAAGCTAACTCGTTTGTTTCGCATGCTGTTGAAGCTAAATCTAGTATATCACAAGTATTTGAAGCTAAACCATTTGTTTCGTATGGATTCGAAAATCAGCCTTCTATATCGCTTGATTTGAAGCTAAATCATGTGTTTTTCATGGATTTGAAGCTATCTCGTTTCTATCGCACGGATTTAAAGCTAACTCGTTTGTTTCGCATGGCTGTTGAAGCTAAATCTAGTATATCACAAGTATTTGAAGCTAAACCATTTGTTTCGCATGGATTCGAAAATCAGCCTTCTATTTCGCATTGATTTGAATCTAAATCATGAGTTCCGCATGGATTTGAAGCAAACTCGTTCGTTTCGCATGCAGTTGAAGCTATATCACTTATGGTCCAAAGTGTTTTGAAGCTAAATCATTCATTCGCATGGAGTTCAAGCTAAGACTTCTACTTCGCATTGATTTGGAGCTAAATCATGTGTTTCGCATGGATTTAAAGCTAACGCGTTTCTTTCGCATGCAGTTGTAGCTAAATCTAGTATATCACAAGTATTTGAAGCTAACCTATTTGTTTCGCATGGATTCGAAAATCAGCCTTCTATATCGCATTGATTTGAAGCTAAATCATCTCTTTCGCATGGATTTGAAGCTATCTCGTTTCTATCGCATGGATTTAAAGCTAACTCGTTTGTTTCGCATACTGTTGAAGCTAAATCTAGTATACACAAGTATTTGAAGCTAAACCATTTGTTTCGCATGGATTCGAAAATCAGCCTTCTATATCGCATTGATTTGAAGTTAAATCATGTGTTTCTCATGGATTTGAAGCTATCTCGTTTCTATCGCATGATTTAAAGCTAACTCGTTTGTTTCGCATGCTGTTGAAGCTAAATCTAGTATATCACAAGTATTTGAAGCTAAACCATTTGTTTCGCATGGATTCGAAAATCAGCCTTCTATTTCGCATTGATTTGAATCTAAATCATGAGTTTCGCATGGATTTGAAGCAAACTCGTTCGTTTCGCATGCAGTTGAAGCTATATCACTTATGGTCCCAAGTGTTTGAAGCTAAATCATTCGTTTCGCATGGAGTTCAAGCTAAGACTTCTACTTCGCATTGATTTGGAGCTAAATCATGTGTTTCGCATGGATTTAAAGCTAACGCGTTTCTTTCGCATGCAGTTGTAGCTAAATCTAGTATATCACAAGTATTTGAAGCTAACCTATTTGTTTCGCATGGATTCGAAAATCAGCCTTCTATTTCGCATTGATTTGAATCTAAATCATGAGTTTCGCATGGATTTGAAGCTAACTCGTTTGGTTCGCATGGATTTGAAGCAAACTCGTTCGTTTCGCATGCAGTTGAAGCTATATCACTTATGGTCCCAAGTGTTTGAAGCTAAATCATTCGTTTCGCAAGGAGTTCAAGCTAAGACTTCTACTTCGCATTGATCTGGAGCTAAATCATGTGTTTGGCATGGATTTGAAGCTATCACGTTTCTTTCGCATGTAGTTGAAGCTAAATCATGTATATCACTAGTATTTGAAGCTAAACCATTTGTTTCGCATGGATTCGATAATCAGCCTTCTATATCGCATTGATTTGAAGCTAAATCATGTGTTTCTCATGGATTTAAAGCTATCTCGTTTCTATCGCATGGATTTAAAGCTAACTCGTTTGTTTCGCATGCTGTTGAAGCTAAATCTAGTATATCACAAGTATTTGAATCTAAACCATTTGTTTCGCATGGATTCGAAAATCAGCCTTCTATTTCGCATTGATTTGAATCTAAATCATGAGTTTCGCATGGATTTGAAGCTAACTCGTTTGGTTCGCATGGATTTGAAGCAAACTCGTTCGTTTCGCATGCAGTTGAAGCTATATCACTTATGGTCCCAAGTGTTTGAAGCTAAATCATTCGTTTCGCAAGGAGTTCAAGCTAAGACTTCTACTTCGCATTGATTTGGAGCTAAATCATGTGTTTGGTATGGATTTGAAGCTATCACGTTTCTTTCGCATGCAGTTGAAGCTAAATCATGTATATCACTAGTATTTGAAGCTAAACCATTTGTTTCGCATGGATTCGAAAATCAGCCTTCTATATCGCATTGATTTGAAGCTAAATCATGTGTTTCTCATGAATTTGAAGCTATCTCGTTTCTATCGCATGGATTTAAAGCTAACTCGTTTGTTTCGCATGCTGTTGAAGCTAAATCTAGTATATCACAAGTATTTGAAGCTAAACCATTTGTTTCGCATGGATTCGAAAATCAGCCTTCTATTTCGCATTGATTTGAATCTAAATCATGAGTTTCGCATGGATTTGAAGCAAACTCGTCCGTTTCGCATGCAGTTGAAGCTATATCAATTATGGTCCCAAGTGTTTGAAGCTAAATCATTCGTTTCGCATGGAGTTCAAGCTAAGACTTCTACTTCGCATTGATTTGGAGCTAAATCATGTGTTTCGCATGGATTTAAAGCTAACGCGTTTCTTTCGCATGCAGTTGTAGCTAAATCTAGTATATCACAAGTATTTGAAGCTAACCTATTTGTTTCGCATGGATTCGAAAATCAGCCTTCTATTTCGCATTGATTTGAATCTAAATCACGAGTTTCGCATGGATTCGAAAATCAGCCTTCTATTTCGCATTGATTTGAATCTAAATCATGAGTTTCGCATGGATTTGAAGCTAACTCGTTTGTTTCGCATGGATTTGAAGCTAACTCGTTTGTTTCGCATGGATTTGAAGTTAACTCGTTTGTTTCGCATGCAGTTGATGCTAAATCTAGTATATCACAATTATTTGAAGCTAAACCATTTGTTTCGCATGGATTCGAAAATCAGCCTTCTATATCGCATTGATTTGAAGCTAAATCATGTGTTTCTCATGGATTTGAAGCTATCTCGTTTCTATCGCATGGATTTAAAGCTAACTCGTTTGTTTCGCATGCTGTTGAAGCTAAATCTAGTATATCACAAGTATTTGAAGCTAAACCATTTGTTTCGCATGGATTCGAAAATCAGCCTTCTATTTCGCATTGATTTGAATCTAAATCACGAGTTTCGCATGGATTTGAAGCAAACTCGTTCGTTTCGCATGCAGTTGAAGCTATATCACTTATGGTCCCAAGTGTTTGAAGCTAAATCATTCGTTTCGCATGGAGTTCAAGCTAAGACTTCTACTTCGCATTGATTTGGAGCTAAATCATGTGTTTCGCATGGATTTAAAGCTAACGCGTTTCTTTCGCATGCAGTTGTAGCTAAATCTAGTATATCACAAGTATTTGAAGCTAACCTATTTGTTTCGCATGGATTCGAAAATCAGCCTTCTATTTCGCATTGATTTGAATCTAAATCACGAGTTTCGCATGGATTCGAAAATCAGCCTACTATTTCGCATTGATTTGAATCTAAATCACGAGTTTCGCATGGATTCGAAAATCAGCCTTCTATTTCGCATTGATTTGAATCTAAATCATGAGTTTCGCATGGATTTGAAGCTAAATCGTTTGGTTCGCATGGATTTGAAGCAAACTCGTTCGTTTCGCATGCAGTTGAAGCTATATCACTTATGGTCCCAAGTGTTTGAAGGTAAATCATTCGTTTCGCAAGGAGTTCAAGCTAAGACTTCTACTTCGCATTGATCTGGAGCTAAATCATGTGTTTGGCATGGATTTGAAGCTATCACGTTTCTTTCGCATGTAGTTGAAGCTAAATCATGTATATCACTAGTATTTGAAGCTAAACCATTTGTTTTGCATGGATTCGATAATCAGCCTTCTATATCGCATTGATTTGAAGCTAAATCATGTGTTTCTCATGGATTTAAAGCTATCTCGTTTCTATCGCATGGATTTAAAGCTAACTCGTTTGTTTCGCATGCTGTTGAAGCTAAATCTAGTATATCACAAGTATTTGAATCTAAACCATTTGTTTCGCATGGATTCGAAAATCAGCCTTCTATTTCGCATTGATTTGAATCTAAATCATGAGTTTCGCATGGATTTGAAGCTAACTCGTTTGGTTCGCATGGATTTGAAGCAAACTCGTTCGTTTCGCATGCAGTTGAAGCTATATCACTTATGGTCCCAAGTGTTTGAAGCTAAATCATTCGTTTCGCAAGGAGTTCAAGCTAAGACTTCTACTTCGCATTGATTTGGAGCTAAATCATGTGTTTGGTATGGATTTGAAGCTATCACGTTTCTTTCGCATGCAGTTGAAGCTAAATCATGTATATCACTAGTATTTGAAGCTAAACCATTTGTTTCGCATGGATTCGAAAATCAGCCTTCTATATCGCATTGATTTGAAGCTAAATCATGTGTTTCTCATGAATTTGAAGCTATCTCGTTTCTATCGCATGGATTTAAAGCTAACTCGTTTGTTTCGCATGCTGTTGAAGCTAAATCTAGTATATCACAAGTATTTGAAGCTAAACCATTTGTTTCGCATGTATTCGAAAATCAGCCTTCTATTTCGCATTGATTTGAATCTAAATCATGAGTTTCGCATGGATTTGAAGCAAACTCGTTCGTTTCGCATGCAGTTGAAGCTATATCACTTATGGTCCCAAGTGTTTGAAGATAAATCATTCGTTTCGCATGGAGTTCAAGCTAAGACTTCTACTTCGCATTGATTTGGAGCTAAATCATGTGTTTCGCATGGATTTAAATCTAACGCGTTTCTTTCGCATGCAGTTGTAGCTAATCTAGTATATCACAAGTATTTGAAGCTAACCTATTTGTTTCGCATGGATTCGAAAATCAGCCTTCTATTTCGCATTGATTTGAATCTAAATCACGAGTTTCGCATGGATTCGAAAATCAGCCTTCTATTTCGCATTGATTTGAATCTAAATCATGAGTTTCGCATGGATTTGAAGCTAACTCGTTTGTTTCGCATGGATTTGAAGCTAACTCGTTTGTTTCGCATGGATTTGAAGTTAACTCGTTTGTTTCGCATGCAGTTGAAGCAAAATCATGTATATCACAAGTATTTGAAGCTAAACCTTTTGTTTCGCATGGATTCGAAAATCAGCCTTCTATTTCGCATTGATTTCAAGCTAAATCATGAGTTTCGCATGGACTTGAAGCTAACTCGTTTGTTCCGCATGGATTTGAAGCAAAATCATGTATATCACAAGTATTTGAAGCTAAACAATTTGATTCGCATGGATTCGAAGATCAGCCTTCTACTTCGAATTGATTTGATGCTAAATCATGTGTTTCGCTTGTATTTGAAGCTAACTCGATTGTTTCGCATGCAGTTGAAGCTAAATCATGTATATCAAAAGTATTTGAAGCTAAACCTTTTGTTTCGCATAAATATTAAGCTAAACCATGTGTTATGCATGAATTTGAAGCTAAATCATGTGTTTCGCTTGGATTTGAAGCCAACTCGTTTGTTTCGCCTGCAGTTGATGCTAAATCTAGTATATCACAATTATTTGAAGCTAAACCATTTGTTTCGCATGGATTCGAAAATCAGCCTTCTATATCGCATTGATTTGAAGCTAAATCATGTGTTTCTCATGGATTTGAAGCTATCTCGTTTCTATCGCATGGATTTAAAGCTAACTCGTTTGTTTCGCATGCTGTTGAAGCTAAATCTTGTATATCACAAGTATTTGAAGCTAAACCATTTGTTTCGCATGGATTCGAAAATCAGCCTTCTATTTCGCATTGATTTGAATCTAAATCACGAGTTTCGCATGGATTTGAAGCAAACTCGTTCGTTTCGCATCCAGTTGAAGCTATATCACTTATGGTCCCAAGTGTTTGAAGCTAAATCATTCGTTTCGCATGGAGTTCAAGCTAAGACTTCTACTTCGCATTGATTTGGAGCTAAATCATGTGTTTCGCATGGATTTAAAGCTAACGCGTTTCTTTCGCATGCAGTTGTAGCTAAATCTAGTATATCACAAGTATTTAAAGCTAACCTATTTGTTTCGCATGGATTCGAAAATCAGCCTTCTATTTCGCATTGATTTGAATCTAAATCACGAGTTTCGCATGGATTCGAAAATCAGCCTTCTATTTCGCATTGATTTGAATCTAAATCATGAGGTTCGCATGGATTCGAAAATCAGCCTTCTATTTCGCATTGATTTGAATCTAAATCATGAATTTCGCATGGATTTGAAGCTAACTCGTTTGGTTCGCATGGATTTGAAGCAAACTCGTTCGTTTCGCATGCAGTTGAAGCTATATCACTTATGGTCCCAAGTGTTTGAAGCTAAATCATTCGTTTCGCAAGGAGTTCAAGCTAAGACTTCTACTTCGCATTGATTTGGAGCTAAATCATGTGTTTGGCATGGATTTGAAGCTATCACGTTTCTTTCGCATGCAGTTGAAGCTAAATCATGTATATCACTAGTATTTGAAGCTAAACCATTTGTTTCGCATGGATTCGAAAATCAGCCTTCTATATCGCATTGATTTGAAGGAAAATCATGTGTTTCTCATGGATTTAAAGCTATCTCGTTTCTATCGCATGAATTTAAAGCTAACTCGTTTGTTTCGCATGCAGTTGAAGCAAAATCATGTATATCACAAGTATTTGAAGCTAAATCATTCGTTTCGCATGGATTTGAAGCTAACTCGTTTGTTTCGCAATGTAGTTGAAGCTAAATCATGTATATCACAAGTGTTTGAAGCTAAATCAGTTGTTTTGCATGGTTTCGAAGATAAGCCTTCCACTTAGCATTGATTAGAAGGTAAATCATGTGTTTTGCTTGGATATGATGCTAACTCGTTGGTTTCGCATGCAGTTGAAGCTAAGTTGTGTATAAAAAAAGTATTTGAAGCTAAACCATTCGTTTCGCATGGATTTGAAGCTCAGCCTTCAACTTCGCATTGATTTGAAGCTAAATCATGTGTTTCGCATGGAGTTGAAGCTAACACGTTAGATTCGCATGCAGTTGAAGCTGAATCAAGCATATCACAAGTATTTGAAGTTAAACCATTTGTTTCGCATGGATTTGATGCTACGCCTTCTACTTCGCATTGATTTGAAGCTAAATCATGTGTTTCGCATGAATTTGAAGCTAACTCGTTTGTTTCGCATGTAGTTGAAGCTAAATCATGTATATCACAAGTGTTTGAAGCTAAATCAGTTGTTTTGCATGATTTCGAAGATAAGCCATCCACTTAGCATTGATTTGATGCTAAATCATGTGTTTCGCTTGGATATGAAGCTAATTTCGCTTGTTTCGCATGCAGTTGGAGCTAAATCGTGTATAAAAAAGTATTTGAAACTAAATCATTCGTTTCGCATGGATTTGAAACTAAGTCTTCAACTTCGCATTGATTTGAAGCTAAATCATTTGTTACGCTTGGATTTGAAGCTAACTCGTTTGTTTCGCATGCACTTGTAGCTGTTTCACTTACACCCGCAAGTATTTGAAGCTAAATCATTCGTTTCGAATGGATTTGGAATTAAGCCTTCTACTTCGCATTGATATGATGCTAAATCATTTGTTTCGCCTGGATGTGAAGCTAACTCGTTTGTTTGGCACGCTGTTGAAGCTAAACAATGTATATCACAACTATTTGAAGCTAAACCATTTGCTTCGCATCTAATTGAATCTTAGCCTTCTACTGCGCATTGATTTGAAGCTAAATCATGTGTGTCGCTTGGTTTTGAAGCTAACTCGTTTGTTTCGCATGCAGTTGAAGCTAAATCATGTATATCACAAGTATTTGAAGATAATCCATTTGTTTTGCATGGATTCGAAAATCAGCCTTCTATTTCGCATTGATTTGAAGCTAAATCATGTATTTCGCATGGATTTGAATCTAACTCGATTGTTTCGCGTGCTTTTATAGCTATATCACATATATCGCAATTATCTGAATATAAATCATTTGTTTCTCATGTATTTGAAGCTGAACCTACTACTTCGCATTGATTTGCAGCTAAATCATGTGTTTCGCTTGGTTTTGAAGCTAACTCTTTTGTTTCGCCTGCATTTGAAGGTGAATCATGTATATCACAAGTATTTGAATCTAAACCGTTTGATTCGCATGGATTTGAAGCTAAGCCTTCTACTTCACATTGATTTGCAGCTAAATCATGTGTTTCGCTTGGTTTTGAAGCTAACTCTTTTGTTTCGCCTGCATTTGAAGGTGAATCATGTATATCACAAGTATTTGAAGCTAAACCATTTCATTCGCATGAATTTGAAGCTAAGCCTTCTACTTCGCATTGATTTGAAGCTAAATCATGTGAGTCGCTTGGTTTTGATGCTAACTCGTTTGTTTCGCATGCAGTTGAAGCTAAATCATGTATATCACAAGAATTTGAAGCTAAACCATTTGTTTCGCATGGATTTGAAGATAAGCCTCGTACTTCGCATTAATTTGAAGCTAACTCGATTGATTCGACTGCATTTGAATCTATATCACTTATATCGCAATTATCTGAAGATAAATCATTTGCTTCTCATGTATTTGAAGCTAAGCCGTCTATTTCGCACTGATTTGAAGCTAAATCAAATGTTTCGCATGGATTTGAAGCTAACTCTTTTGTTTCGCCTGCATTTGAAGGTAAATCATCTATATCACAAGTATTTGAAGCTAAACCGTTTGATTCGCATGGATTTGAAGCTAAGCCGTCAACTTCGCATTGATTTGCAGCTAAATCATGTGTTTCGCTTGGTTTTGAAGCTATCTCGATTGTTTCGCATGCAGTTGAAGCTAAATCATGTATATCACAAGTATTTGAAGCTGAACCATTCGCTTCACATGGATTCGAAGTTAAAACTTCCACTTCGCATTGATTTGTAGCTAAATCATGTGTTTCGAATGAATATGAAGCTAAATAATGTGTTTCCTTTGAATTTGAAGCTGACTCGTTTGCTTCACATGCAGTTGAAGCTAAATCATGTATATCTCAAGTATTTTAAGCTAAACCATTTGTTTCTCATGTATTTGATGCTAAGCCTTCCACTTCGCATTGATTTGAAGCTAACTCGATTGTTTCGCCTGCATATGAATCTATATCACTTATATCGCAATTATCTGAAGATAAATCATTCGTTTCTCATATATTTGAAGATAAGCCTTGTACTTCGCATTGATTTGTAGCTAAATCATGCGTTTCGCTTGGATTTGAAGCTAACTCGTTTGTTTCGCATGCAGTTGAAGCTAAATCATGTTCATCACAAGTATCTGAATATAAACCATCTGTGTCGCATGACTATTGAGCTAAACTATGTGTTTCGCATGAATTTGATGCTAAACGATGTGTTTAGCATGGATTTGAAGCTAACTCTTTTGTTTCGTCTGCATTTGAAGATAAATCATTTATATCACAGGTATTTGAAGATAAACCATTAGTTTCGCATGGATTTGAAGATAAATCTCCTACTTCGCATTGATTTGATGCTAAATCATGTGTTTTGCATGGATTATAAGATAACTCGTTTCCTCCGCATGCAGATGAAGCTAAATCATGCATAGCAAAAGTATTTGAAGGTAAACCATTTGTTTCGCATGGATTTGAAGATATGCCTTCTACATCGCATTGATTTGAAGCTAAATCATGTGTTACGCTGTGATTTGTAGCTAACTCGTTTGTTTCGCATGCAGTTGATGCTAAATCATGTTTATCAAAAGTATTTGAAGCTATAGCATTTGTTTCGTATGGTTTTGAAGCTAAGCCTTCTACTTCGCATTGATTTGAAGTTAAATCATGTGTTTCTCTTTGATTTGAAGCAAACTTGTTTGCTTCGCATGCAGTTGAAGCTAATTCATGTTTATCACAAGTATCTGAATCTAAACCATCTGTTTCGCAAGACTATGAAGCTATGAAGATAAACCATGTGTTTCGCTTGGTTTTGAAGCTAACTCGTCTGTTTCGCATGCAGTTGAAGGTGAATCATGTATATCACAAGTATTTGAATCTAAACCGTTTGATTCGCATGGATTTGAAGATAAGCTTTCTACTTCGCATTTATTTGCAGCTAAATCATTTGTTTCGCTTGGTTTTGAAGATAACTCGTTTGTTTCGCATGCAGTTGAAGCTAAATCATGTTTACCACAAGTATCTGAATATAAACCATCTGTTTCGCATGAATATTAAGCTAAACCATGTGTTTCGCATGAATTTGAAGCTCAATGATGTGTTTCGGTTGGTTTTGAAGCTAACTCTTTTGTTTCGCCTGCATTTGAAGATAAATCATGTATAGCACAAGTATTTGAATCTAAACCATTTCTTTCGCATGGATTTGAAGATAAGCCTTCTACTTCGCATTGATTTGAAGCTAACTCGATTGTTTCGCCTGCATTTGATGCTATATCACTTATATCGCAATTATCTGAAGATAAATCACTTGTTTCTCATGTATTTGAAGCTAAGCCTTCCACTTCGCATTGATTTGAACCTAAATAATGTGTATCGCTTGGATTTGAAGGTAAAGCGTTTGTTTCGCATGCAGTTGAAGCTAAATCATGTATATCACAAGTATTTGAAGCTAAACCATTTGTTTCTCATGTATTAGAAGCTAAGCGTTCCAATTCGCATTGATTTGAATCTCACTCGATTGTTTCGCCTGCATATGAAGCTATATCACTTATATCGCAATTATCTGAAGATAAATCATTTGTTTCTCATGTATTTGAAGATAAGCCTTGTACTTCGCATTGATTTGAAGCTAACTCGATTGTTTCGCCTGCTTATGAAGCTATATCACTTATATCGCAATTATCTAAAGATAAATCATTTGTTTCGCATGAATTTGAATCTAAGCCTTCTACTTCGCATTGATTTGAATCTAAATCACGTGTTTCGCTTGGTTTTGAAGCTAACTCGTTTGTTTCGTTTGCAGTTGAAGCTAAATCACGTTTATCACAAGTATCTGAATATAAACCATCTGTGTCGCATGACTATTGAGCTAAACCATGTGTTTCGCATGAATTTGAAGCTAAATGATGTGTTTCGCATGGATATGAAGCTAACTCTTTTGTTTCGCCTGCATTTGAAGATAAATAATGTATATCACAAGTACTTGATGCTCAACCGTTTGATTCGCATGGATTTGAAGCTAAGCCTTCTACTTCGCATTGATTTGCAGCTAAATCATGTGTTACGCTTGGTTTTGAAGCTAACTCTTTTGTTTCGCCTGCATTTGAAGATAAATCATTTATATCACAAGTACTTGAAGCTCAACCATTTGATTCGCATGTATTTGGAGCTAAGCCTTCTACTTCGCATTGATTTGAAGCTAAATCATGTGTTTCGTTTGGATTTGAAGCAAACACGTTTGTTTCTCATGCAGTTGAAGCTATATCACTTATGTTCGCAAGTATTTGGAGCTAAATCATTCGTTTCGCACGGAGTTGAAGCTAAACCTTCTACTTCGCATTGATTTGAAGCTAAATCAAGTGTTTCGCTTGGATTTGAAGCTAACTCGTTTGTTTCGCATGCAGTTGAAGCAAAATCATGTATATCACAAGTATTTGAAGCTAAACCATTTCTTTCGCATGAATTTGAAGCTAAGCCTTCTACATCGCATTGATTTGAAGCTAACTCGATTGTTTCGCCTGCATTTGAAGCTGAATCATGTATATCACAAGTATTTGAAGCTAAACCATTTGTTTCGCATGAATTTGAAGCTAAGCCTTCTACTTGGCATTGATTTGAATCCAAATCATGTGTTTCGCTTGGTTTTGAAGCTAACTCATCTGTAACGCATGCAGTTGAAGGTGAATCATGTATATCACAAGTATTTGAATCTAAACCGTTTGATTCGCATGGATTTGAAGATAAGCCTTCTACTTCGCATTGATTTGCAGCTAAATCATGTGTTTCGCTTGGTTTTGAAGCTAACTCTTTTGTTTCGCCTACATTTGAAGATAAATCATGTACATCACAAGTATTTGAAGCTAAACCGTTTGATTCGCATGGATTTGAAGCTAAGCCTTCTACTTCGCATTGATTTGCAGCTAAATCATGTGTTTCGCTTGCTTTTGAAGCTAACTCGTTTGTTTCGCATGCAGTTGAAGGTGAATCATGTATATCACAAGTATTTGAATCTAAACCGTTTGATTCGCATGGATTTGAAGATAAGCCTCCTACTTCGCATTGATTTGCAGCTAAATCATGTGTTTCGCTTGGTTTTGAAGCTAACTCTTTTGTTTCGCATGCAGTTGTAGCAAAATCATGTATATCACAAGTATTTGAAGATAATCCATTTGTTTTGCATGGATTCGAAAATCAGCCTTCTATTTCGCATTGATTTGAAGCTAAATCATGTATTTCGCATGGAGTTGAATCTAACTCGATTGTTTCGCGTGCTTTTATAGCTATATCACATATATCGCAATTATCTGAATATAAATCATTTGTTTCTCATGTATTTGAAGCTGAACCTACTACTTCGCATTGATTTGCAGCTAAATCATGTGTTTCGCTTGGTTTTGAAGCTAACTCTTTTGTTTCGCCTGCATTTGAAGATAAATCATCTATATCACAAGTATTTAAAGCTAAACCGTTTGATTCGCATGGATTTGAAGCTAAGCCGTCAACTTCGCATTGATCTGCAGCTAAATCATGTGTTTCGCTTGGTTTTGAAGCTATCTCGATTGTTTCGCATGCAGTTGAAGCTAAATCATGTATATCACAAGTATTTGAAGCTGAACCATTCGCTTCACATGGATTCGAAGTTAAAACTTCCACTTCGCATTGATTTGAAGCTAAATCATGCGTTTCGCATGGAGTTGAAGCTAACTCGTTAGATTCGCATGCAGTTGAAGCTGAATCATGTATATCACAAGTATTTGAAGCTAAACCACTTGTGTCGCATGGATTTGATGCTAAGTCTTCTACTTCGCATTGATTTGAAGCTAAATCATGTGTATCGCTTGCTTTTGAAGCTAACTCGTTTGTTTCGCATGCAGTTGAAGGTGAATCATGTATATCACAAGTATTTGAATCTAAACCGTTTGATTCGCATGGATTTGAAGATAAGCCTCCTACTTCGCATTGATTTGCAGCTAAATCATGTGTTTCGCTTGGTTTTGAAGCTAACTCTTTTGTTTCGCATGCAGTTGTAGCAAAATCATGTATATCACAAGTATTTGAAGATAATCCATTTGTTTTGCATGGATTCGAAAATCAGCCTTCTATTTCGCATTGATTTGAAGCTAAATCATGTATTTCGCATGGAGTTGAATCTAACTCGATTGTTTCGCGTGCTTTTATAGCTATATCACATATATCGCAATTATCTGAATATAAATCATTTGTTTCTCATGTATTTGAAGCTGAACCTACTACTTCGCATTGATTTGCAGCTAAATCATGTGTTTCGCTTGGTTTTGAAGCTAACTCTTTTGTTTCGCCTGCATTTGAAGATAAATCATCTATATCACAAGTATTTAAAGCTAAACCGTTTGATTCGCATGGATTTGAAGCTAAGCCGTCAACTTCGCATTGATCTGCAGCTAAATCATGTGTTTCGCTTGGTTTTGAAGCTATCTCGATTGTTTCGCATGCAGTTGAAGCTAAATCATGTATATCACAAGTATTTGAAGCTGAACCATTCGCTTCACATGGATTCGAAGTTAAAACTTCCACTTCGCATTGATTTGAAGCTAAATCATGCGTTTCGCATGGAGTTGAAGCTAACTCGTTAGATTCGCATGCAGTTGAAGCTGAATCATGTATATCACAAGTATTTGAAGCTAAACCACTTGTGTCGCATGGATTTGATGCTAAGTCTTCTACTTCGCATTGATTTGAAGCTTAAATCATGTGTATCGCTTGGATATGAAGCTAACTCGTTGGTTTCGCATGCAGTTGAAGCGAAGTTGTGTATAAAAAAAGTATTTGAAGCTAAACCATTCGTTTCGCATGGATCTGAAGCTCAGCCTTCAACTTCGCATTGATTTGAAGCTAAATCATGTGTTTCGCATGGAGTTGAAGCTAACTCGTTAGATTCGCATGCAGTTGAACCTGAATCAAGTATATCACAAGTATTTGAAGTTAAACCATTTGTTTCGCATGGATTTGATGCTACGCCTTCTACTTCGCATTGATTTGAAGCTAAATCATGTGTTTCGCATGAATTTGAAGCTAACTCGTTTGTTTCGCATGTAGTTGAAGCTAAATCATGTATATCACAAGTGTTTGAAGCTAAACCATTTGCTTCGCATCTAATTGAAGCTTAGCCTTCTACTGCGCATTGATTTGAAGCTAAATCATGTGTTTCGCATGAATTTGAAGCTAAATCATTCGTTGCGCATGGAGTTGGAGCTAAGCCTTCCACTTCGCATTGATTTGAAGCTAAATTATGTGTTTCGCTGGATTTGAAGCTAACTTGTTTGTTTCGCATGCAGTTGTAGCTAAATCATGTATATCACAAGTATTTGAAGATAATCCATTTGTTTTGCATGGATTCGAAAATCAGCCTTCTATTTCGCATTGATTTGAAGCTAAATCATGTGTTTCTCATGGATTTGAAGCTAACTCGTTTGTTTCGCATGCAGTTGAAGCTAATTCATGTATATCACAAGTATTTGAAGCTAAATCATTTGTTTCGCATGGATTTGAATATAATCCGTTTACTTCGCAATTGATTTGAAGCTAAACCATTGTTTCGCATGGAATTAAAGCTAAACCTTCTACTTCGCATTGATTTGAAACTAAATCATGTATTTCGCATGGATTTGAATCTAACTCGATTGTTTCGCGTGCTTTTATAGCTATATCACATATATCGCAATTATCTGAATATAAATCATTTGTTTCTCATGTATTTGAAGCTGAACCTACTACTTCGCATTGATTTGCAGCTAAATCATGTGTTTCGCTTGGTTTTGAAGCTAACTCTTTTGTTTCGCCTGCATTTGAAGGTGAATCATTGTATATCACAAGTATTTGAATCTAAACCGTTTGATTCGCATGGATTTGAAGCTAAGCCTTCTACTTCGCATTGATTTGCAGCTAAATCATGTGTTTCGCTTGGTTTTGAAGCTAACTCGTTTTCTTCGCCTGTATTTGAAGATAAATCATGTGTATCACAAGTATTTGAAACTAAACCATTTCGCTTCGCATGGATTTGAAGCAAAGACTTAACTTCGTATTGATTCGAAGCTAAATCATGTGTTTCTCTTTGATTTTAAGCAAACTTGTTTGTTTCGCATGCAGTTGAAGCTAAATCATGATTATCACAATATCTGAATCTAAAAGATCTGTTCGCAAGACTATGAAGCTATGAAACTAAACCATGTATTTCGCATGAATTTGAAACTAAATGATGTGTTTCGCATGGATTTGAAGCTAACTCTATTGTTTCGCCTGCATTTGAAGATAAATCATGTATATCACAAGTATTTGAAGCTAAACCGTTTGATTCGCATGGCTTTGAAGCTAAGCCTTCTACTTCGCATTGATTTGCAGCTAAATCATGTGTTTCGCATGGTTTTGAAGCTACCTCGATTGTTTCGCATGCAGTTGAAGCTAAATCATCTATATCACAAGTATTTAAAGCTAAACCGTTTGATTCGCATGGATTTGAAGCTAAGCCGTCAACTTCGCATTGATTTGCAGCTAAATCATGTGTTTCGCTTGGTTTTGAAGCTATCTCGATTGTTTCGCATGCAGTTGAAGCTAAATCATGTATATCACAAGTATCTGAATCTAAACCATCTGTTTCGCAAGACTATGAAGCTATGAAGATAAACCATGTGTTTCGCTTGGTTTTGAAGCTATCTCGATTGTTTCGCATGCAGTTGAAGCTAAATCATGTATATCACAAGTATCTGAATCTAAACGATCTGTTCGCAAGACTATGAAGCTATGAAGATAAACCATGTGTTTCGCTGGTTTTGAAGCTAACTCGTTTGTTTCGTTTGCAGTTGAAGCTAAATCACGTTTATCACAAGTATCTGAATATAAACCATCTGTGTCGCATGACTATTGAGCTAAACCATGTGTTTCGCATGAATTTGAAGCTAAATGATGTGTTTCGCATGGATATGAAGCTAACTCTTTTGTTTCGCCTGCATTTGAAGATAAATAATGTATATCACAAGTACTTGATGCACAAGCGTTTGATTCGCATGGATTTGAAGCTAAGCCTTCTACTTCGCATTGATTTGCAGCTAAATCATGTGTTACGCTTGGTTTTGAAGCTAACTCTTTTGTTTCGCCTACATTTGAAGATAAATCATTTATATCACAAGTACTTGAAGCTCAACCATTTGATTCCATGTATTTGGAGCTAAGCCTTCTACTTCGCATTGATTTGAAGCTAAATCATGTGTTTCGTTTGGATTTGAAGCAAACACGTTTGTTTCTCATGCAGTTGAAGCTATATCACTTATGTTCGCAAGTATTTGGAGCTAAATCATTCGTTTCGCACGGAGTTGAAGCTAACCTTCTACTTCGCATTGATTTGAAGCTAAATCAAGTGTTTCGCTTGGATTTGAAGCTAACTCGTTTGTTTCGCATGCAGTTGAAGCAAAATCATGTATATCACAAGTATTTGAAGCTAACCATTTCTTTCGCATGAATTTGAAGCTAAGCCTTCTACTTCGCATTGATTTGAAGCTAACTCGATTGTTTCGCCTGCATTTGAAGCTGAATCATGTATATCACAAGTATTTGAAGCTAAACCATTTGTTTCGCATGAATTTGAAGCTAAGCCTTCTACTTGGCATTGATTTGAATCCAAATCATGTGTTTCGCTTGGTTTTGAAGCTAACTCATCTGTAACGCATGCAGTTGAAGGTGAATCATGTATATCACAAGTATTTGAATCTAAACCGTTTGATTCGCATGGATTTGAAGATAAGCCTTCTACTTCGCATTGATTTGCAGCTAAATCATGTGTTTCGCTTGGTTTTGAAGCTAACTCTTTTGTTTCGCCTACATTTGAAGATAAATCATGTACATCACAAGTATTTGAAGCTAAACCGTTTGATTCGCATGGATTTGAAGCTAAGCCTTCTACTTCGCATTGATTTGCAGCTAAATCATGTGTTTCGCTTGCTTCTGAAGCTAACTCGTTTGTTTCGCATGCAGTTGAAGGTGAATCATGTATATCACAAGTATTTGAATCTAAACCGTTTGATTCGCATGGATTTGAAGATAAGCCTTCTACTTCGCATTGATTTGCAGCTAAATCATGTGTTTCGCTTGGTTTTGAAGCTAACTCTTTTGTTTCGCATGCAGTTGTAGCTAAATCATGTATATCACAAGTATTTGAAGATAATCCATTTGGTTTTGCATGGATTCGAAAATCAGCCTTCTATTTCGCATTGATTTGAAGCTAAATCATGTATTTCGCATGGATTTGAATCTAACTCGATTGTTTCGCGTGCTTTTATAGCTATATCACATATATCGCAATTATCTGAATATAAATCATTTGTTTCTCATGTATTTGAAGCTGAACCTACTACTTCGCATTGATTTGCAGCTAAATCATGTGTTTCGCTTGGTTTTGAAGCTAACTCTTTTGTTTCGCCTGCATTTGAAGGTGAATCATGTATATCACAAGTATTTGAATCTAACCGTTTGATTCGCATGGATTTGAAGCTAAGCCTTCTACTTCGCATTGATTTGCAGCTAAATCATGTGTTTCGCTTGGTTTTGAAGCTAACTCGTTTGTTTCGCATGCAGTTGATGCTGAATCATGTATATCACAAGTATTTGAAGCTAAGCCATTTCGTTCGCATGAATTTGAAGCTAAGCCTTCTACTTCGCATTGATTTGAAGCTAAATCATGTGTGTCGCTTGGTTTTGAAGCTAACTCGTTTGTTTCGCATGCAGTTGAAGCTAATCATGTATATCACAAGATTTGAAGCTTAACCATTTGTTTCGCATGGATTTGAAGATATGCCTCGTACTTCGCATTAATTTGAAGCTAACTCGATTGATTCGACTGCATTTGAATCTATATCACTCATATCGCAATTATCTGAAGATAAATCATTTGCTTCTCATGTATTTGAAGCTAAGCCGTCTATTTCGCACTGATTTGAAGCTAAATCAAATTGTTTCGCATGGATTTGAAGCTAACTCTTTTGTTTCGCCTGCATTTGAAGATAAATCATCTATATCACAAGTATTTGAAGCTAAACCGTTGATTCGCATGGATTTGAAGCTAAGCCGTCAACTTCGCATTGATTTGCAGCTAAATCATGTGTTTCGCTTGGTTTTGAAGCTAACTAGTTTGTTTCGCATGCAGTTGAAGTTAAATCATGTTTGTCAAAAGTATTTGAAGCTGAAGCATTTGTTTCGCGTGGTTTTGAAGCTAAGTCTTCTACTTCGCATTGATTTGAAGTTAAATCATTTGTTTCTCTTGGATTTGAAGCTAACTCGTTTGTTTCGCATGCAGCTGAAGGTAAATCATGTATATCACAAGTATTTTAAGCTAAACCATTTGTTTCTCATGTATTTGAAGCTAAGACTTCCACTTCGCATTGATTTGAAGCTATCTCGATAGTTTCGCCTGCATATGAATCTATATCACTTATATCGCAATTATCTGAAGATAAATCATTTGTTTCTCATGTATTTGAATATAAGCCTTGTACTTCGCATTGATTTGAGGTAAATCATGTGTTTCGCTTGGATTTGAAGCTAAATCGTTTGTTTCGTTTGCAGTTGAAGCTAAATAATGTTTATCACAAGTATCTGAATATAACCATCTGTGTCGCATCACTATTGAGCTAAACCATGTGTTTCGCATGAATTTGAAGCTAAATGATGTGTTTCGCATGGATATGAAGCTAACTCTTTTGTTTCGCCTGCATTTGAAGATAAATAATGTATATCACAAATACTTGAAGCTCAACCGTTTGATTCGCATGGATCTGAAGCTAAGCTTCTACTTCGCATTGATTTGCAGCTAAATCATGTGTTATGCTTGGTTTTGAAGCTAACTCGTTTTCTTCGACTGTATTTGAAGATATATCATGTGTATCACAAGTATTTGAAACTAAACCATTCGCTTCGCATGGATTTGAAGCAAAGACTTCAACTTTGCATTGATTCGAAGCTAAATCATGTGTTTCTCTTTGATTTTAAGCAAACTTGTTTGTTTCGCATGCAGTTGAATCTAAATCATGATTATCACAATATCTTAATCTAAAAGATCTGTTTCGCAAGACTATGAAGCTATGAAGCTAAACCATGTATTTCGCATGAATTTGAAACTAAATGATGTGTTTCGCATGGATTTGAAGCTAACTCTTTTGTTTCGCCGGCAAATGAAGATAAATCATGTATATCACAAGTATTTGAAACTAAACCGTTTGATTCGCATGGATTTGAAGCTAAGTCTTCTACTTCGCATTGATTTGCAGCTAAATCATGTGTTTCGCTTGGTTTTGAAGCTATCTCCTTTGTTTCGCATGCAGTTGAAGCTAAATCATGTATATCACAAGTATTTTAAGCTAAACCATTTGTTTCTCATGTATTTGATGCTAAGCCTTCCACTTCGCATTGATTTGAAGCTAACTCGATTGTTTCGCCTGCATATGAATCTATATCACTTATATCGCAATTATCTGAAGATAAATCATTTGTTTCTCATATATTGAAGATAAGCCTTGTACTTCGCATTGATTTGTAGCTAAATCATGAGTTTCGCTTGGATTTGAAGCCAACTCGTTTGTATCGTTTGCAGTTAAAGCTAAATCATGTTCATCACAAGTATCTGAATATAAACCATCTGTGTCGCATGACTATTGAGCTAAACCATGTGTTTCGCATGAATTTGAAGCTAAATGATGTGTTTCGCATGCATATGAAGCTAACTCTTTTGTTTCGCCTGCATTTGAAGATAAATCATGTATATCACAAGTACTTGAAGCTCAACCGTTTGATTCGCATGGATCTGAAGCTAAGCCTTCTACTTCGCATTGATTTGCAGCTAAATCATGTGTTACGCTTGGTTTGAAGCTAACTCGTTTTCTTCGCCTGTATTTGAAGATAAATCATGTGTATCACAAGTATTTGAAACTAACCATTCGCTTCGCATGGATTTGAAGCAAAGACTTCAACTTCGCATTGATTCGAAGCTAAATCATGTGATTCTCTTTGATTTTAAGCAAACTTGTTTGTTTCGCATGCAGTTGAAGCTAAATCATGATTATCACAATATCTGAATCTAAAAGATCTGTTTCGCAAGACTATGAAGCTATGAAGCTAAACTATGTATTTCGTATTAATTTGAAACTAAATGATGTGTTTCACATAGATTTGAAGCTAACTCTTTTGTTTCGCCGGCATTTGAAGATAAATCATGTATATTCACAAGTATTTGAAGCTAAACCGTTCGTTTGGCATGGATTTGAATCTAAGCCTCCTACGTCGCATGAATTTGAATCTAAATCATGTGTTTCGCTTGGATTTGAAGCTAACTCGATTGTTTCGCATTCCTTCTACTTCGAATTGATTTGAAGTTTGGATTAGAAGCTAACTCGATTGTTTCGCAATGCAGTTGAAGCTAAATCATGTATATCACAAGTATTTGAAGCTAAACCGTTCGTTTCGCATGGATTTGAATCTAATCCTCCTACGTCGCATGAATTTGAATCTAAATCATGTGTTTCGCTTGGATTTGAAGCTAACTCGTTGTTTCGCATGCAGTTAAAGCTAAATCATGTATATCACAAGTATTTGAAGCTAAACCGTTCGTTTCGCATGGATTTGAATCTAAGCCTCCTACGTCGCATGAATTTGAATCTAAATCATGTGTTTCGCTTGGATTTGAAGCTAACTCGATTGTTTCGCATTCCTTCCACTTCAAATTGATTTGAAGTTTGGATTAGAAGCTACTCGATTGTTTCGCAATGCAGTTTATGCTAAATCATGTATAAAACATGTATTAGAAGCTAAACCATTTATTTCGCATGTATTTGAAGCTAAGACTTATACTTTGCATGAATTGAAGCTAAATCATGTGTTTCGCTTGGATTTGAAGCTAACCCGTTGTTTCGCATGCAGTTGAATCTAAATCATGTATATCACAAGTATTTGAAGCTAAACCATTCGTTTCGCATGGATTTGAAGCTATGCCTCCTACTTCGAATGAATTTGAATCTAAATCATGTGTATCGCTCGGTTTTGAAGCCTCCTGGTTTGTTTCGCCTGCATTTGAAGCTAATTCATGTATATCACAAGTATTTGAAGCTGAACCATTTGTTTTGCATGAATATTAATCTGAACCATGTATTTCGAACGTATTTGATGCTTAATTATGCGTTTCGCTTGCATTTGAAGCTAATTCGTTTCTTTCGCATGCAGTTGAAGATAAATCATGTAAATCACAATTATTTGAAGCTGAACCATGGGTTTCGCATGGATTTGAAGCTAACTCGTTTGTTTTCGCCTGCATTTGAAGATAAATCGTGTATATCACAAGTATTTGTAGCTAAACCATTCGCTTCGAATGGATTTGAAGCAAAGCCTTCAACTTCGCATTGATTTCAAGATAAATCATGTGTTTCGCTTGGATTTGGAGCTAACACGTTTGTTTCGCATGCAGTTGAAGCTAAACATGTACATCAGAAGTATCTGAATCTAATCCATCTGTTTCGCAAGAATATGAAGCTATGAAGCTAGTCCATGTGATTCGCATGAATTGAAGCTAAATCATGTGATTCGCATGGATTTGAAGCTATATCACATATATCGCAATTATCTGAAGATAAATCATTTGTTTCTCATGTATTTTAAAGCTAAGCCTTCTAATTCGGAGAATTTGAAGCTAATCATGGCGTTCGATGGATATTGAAGCTAACTCGTTTGTTTCGCATGCAGTATGAAGCTACATCGCTTATATTCGCAAGTATTAGAAACCAAATCATTCGATTCGCATGAATTTGAAACTAGGGCTTCTACTTCGCATTGATTTCAGCTAAATCATGTGTTTCGTTTGGATTTGAAGCTAACTCGTTTGTGTTCGCATGCAGTATGAAGCTAAATCATGTATATCACAAGTATTCGAAGCTAAACCATTTGTATCGCAACCATTTGTATCGCATGGATTTGAAGCTAAGCCTTCTAATGCGCAATGATTCGAAGCTAAATCATGTGTATTGCTTGGATTTGAAGCTAACTCGATTGTTTCGCATTCCTTCTACTTCGAATTCATTTGAAGTTTGGATTAGAAGCTAACTCGATTGTTTCGCAATGCAGTTTATGCTAAATCATGTATAAAACATGTATTTAAAGCTAAACCATTTATTTCGCATGTATTTGAAGCTAAGACTTATACTTTGCATGAAATTGAAGCTAAATCATGTGTTTCGCTTGGATTTGAAGCTAACTCGTTTCTATCGCATGGATTTAAAGCTAATTCGTATGTCTCGCATGCTGTTGAAGCTAAATCTAGTATATCACAAGTATTTGAAGCTAAACCATTTGTTTCGCATGGATTCGAAAATCAGCCTTCTATTTCGCATTGATTTAAAGCTAAATCACGAGTTTCGCATGGATTAGAAGCTAACTCGTTTGTTTCGCCTGCATTTGAAGATAAATCATCTATATCACAAGTATTTAAAGCTAAACCGTTTGATTCGCATGGATTTGAAGCTAAGCCGTCAACTTCGCATTGATTTGCAGCTAAATCATGTGTTTCGCTTGGTTTTGAAGCTATCTCGATTGTTTCGCATGCAGTTGAAGCTAAATCATGTATATCACAAGTATTTGAAGCTGAACCATTCGCTTCACATGGATTCGAAGTTAAAACTTCCACTTCGCATTGATTTGAAGCTAAATCATGCGTTTCGCATGGAGTTGAAGCTAACTCGTTAGATTCGCATGCAGTTGAAGCTGAATCATGTATATCACAAGTATTTGAAGCTAAACCACTTGTGTCGCATGGATTTGATGCTAAGTCTTCTACTTCGCATTGATTTGAAGCTAAATCATGTGTATCGCTTGGATATGAAGCTAACTCGTTGGTTTCGCATGCAGTTGAAGCGAAGTTGTGTATAAAAAAAGTATTTGAAGCTAAACCATTCGTTTCGCATGGATCTGAAGCTCAGCCTTCAACTTCGCATTGATTTGAAGCTAAATCATGTGTTTCGCATGGAGTTGAAGCTAACTCGTTAGATTCGCATGCAGTTGAACCTGAATCAAGTATATCACAAGTATTTGAAGTTAAACCATTTGTTTCGCATGGATTTGATGCTACGCCTTCTAATTCGCATTGATTTGAAGCTAAATCATGTGTTTCGCATGAATTTGAAGCTAACTCGTTTGTTTCGCATGTAGTTGAAGCTAAATCATGTATATCACAAGTGTTTGAAGCTAAACCATTTGCTTCGCATCTAATTGAAGCTTAGCCTTCTACTGCGCATTGATTTGAAGCTAAATCATGTGTTTCGCATGAATTTGAAGCTAAATCATTCGTTGCGCATGGAGTTGGAGCTAAGCCTTCCACTTCGCATTGATTTGAAGCTAAATTATGTGTTTCGCTTGGATTTGAAGCTAACTTGTTTGTTTCGCATGCAGTTGTAGCTAAATCATGTATATCACAAGTATTTGAAGATAATCCATTTGTTTTGCATGGATTCGAAAATCAGCCTTCTATTTCGCATTGATTTGAAGCTAAATCATGTGTTTCTCATGGATTTGAAGCTAACTCGTTTGTTTCGCATGCACTTGAAGCTAATTCATGTATATCACAAGTATTTGAAGCTAAATCATTTGTTTCGCATGGATTTGAATATAATCCGTTTACTTCGCAATTGATTTGAAGCTAAACCATTTGTTTCGCATGGAATTAAAGCTAAACCTTCTACTTCGCATTGATTTGAAACTAAATCATGTATTTCGCATGGATTTGAATCTAACTCGATTGTTTCGCGTGCTTTTATAGCTATATCACATATATCGCAATTATCTGAATATAAATCATTTGTTTCTCATGTATTTGAAGCTGAACCTACTACTTCGCATTGATTTGCAGCTAAATCATGTGTTTCGCTTGGTTTTGAAGCTAACTCTTTTGTTTCGCCTGCATTTGAAGGTGAATCATGTATATCACAAGTATTTGAATCTAAACCGTTTGATTCGCATGGATTTGAAGATAAGCCTTCTACTTCGCATTGATTTGCAGCTAAATCATGTGTTTCGCTTGGTTTTGAAGCTAACTCTTTTGTTTCGCCTACATTTGAAGATAAATCATGTACATCACAAGTATTTGAAGCTAAACCGTTTGATTCGCATGGATTTGAAGCTAAGCCTTCTACTTCGCATTGATTTGCAGCTAAATCATGTGTTTCGCTTGCTTTTGAAGCTAACTCGTTTGTTTCGCATGCAGTTGAAGGTGAATCATGTATATCACAAGTATTTGAATCTAAACCGTTTGATTCGCATGGATTTGAAGATAAGCCTTCTACTTCGCATTGATTTGCAGCTAAATCATGTGTTTCGCTTGGTTTTGAAGCTAACTCTTTTGTTCCGCATGCAGTTGTAGCTAAATCATGTATATCACAAGTATTTGAAGATAATCCATTTGTTTTGCATGGATTCGAAAATCAGCCTTCTATTTCGCATTGATTTGAAGCTAAATCATGTATTTCGCATGGATTTGATCTAACTCGATTGTTTCGCGTGCTTTTATAGCTATATCACATATATCGCAATTATCTGAATATAAATCATTTGTTTCTCATGTATTTGAAGCTGAACCTACTACTTCGCATTGATTTGCTGCTAAATCATGTGTTTCGCTTGGTTTTGAAGCTAACTCTTTTGTTTCGCCTGCATTTGAAGATAAATCATCTATATCACAAGTATTTAAAGCTAAACCGTTTGATTCGCATGGATTTGAAGCTAAGCCGTCAACTTCGCATTGATTTGCAGCTAAATCATGTGTTTCGCTTGGTTTTGAAGCTATCTCGATTGTTCGCATGCAGTTGAAGCTAAATCATGTATATCACAAGTATTTGAAGCTGAACCATTCGCTTCACATGGATTCGAAGTTAAAACTTCACTTCGCATTGATTTGAAGCTAAATCATGCGTTTCGCATGGAGTTGAAGCTATCTCGTTAGATTCGCATGCAGTTGAAGCTGAATCATGTATATCACAAGTATTTGAAGCTAAACCACTTGTGTCGCATGGATTTGATGCTAAGTCTTCTACTTCGCATTGATTTGAAGCTAAATCATGTGTATCGCTTGGATATGAAGCTAACTCGTTGGTTTCGCATGCAGTTGAAGCGAAGTTGTGTATAAAAAAAGTATTTGAAGCTAAACCATTCGTTTCGCATGGATCTGAAGCTCAGCCTTCAACTTCGCATTGATTTGAAGCTAAATCATGTGTTTCGCATGGAGTTGAAGCTAACTCGTTAGATTCGCATGCAGTTGAACCTGAATCAAGTATATCACAAGTATTTGAAGTTAAACCATTTGTTTCGCATGGATTGATGCTACGCCTTCTACTTCGCATTGATTTGAAGCTAAATCATGTGTTTCGCATGAATTTGAAGCTAACTCGTTTGTTTCGCATGTAGTTGAAGCTAAATCATGTATATCACAAGTGTTTGAAGCTAAACCATTTGCTTCGCATCTAATTGAAGCTTAGCCTTCTACTGCGCATTGATTTGAAGCTAAATCATGTGTTTCGCATGAATTTGAAGCTAAATCATTCGTTGCGCATGGAGTTGGAGCTAAGCCTTCCACTTCGCATTGATTTGAAGCTAAATTATGTGTTTCGCTTGGATTTGAAGCTAACTTGTTTGTTTCGCATGCAGTTGTAGCTAAATCATGTATATCACAAGTATTGAAGATAATCCATTTGTTTTGCATGGATTCGAAAATCAGCCTTCTATTTCGCATTGATTTGAAGCTAAATCATGTGTTTCTCATGGATTTGAAGCTAACTCGTTTGTTTCGCATGCAGTTGAAGCTAATTCATGTATATCACAAGTATTTGAAGCTAAATCATTTGTTTCGCATGGATTTGAATATAATCCGTTTACTTCGCAATTGATTTGAAGCTAAACCATTTGTTCGCATGGAATTAAAGCTAAACCTTCTACTTCGCATTGATTTGAAACTAAATCATGTATTTCGCATGGATTTGAATCTAACTCGATTGTTTCGCGTGCTTTTATAGCTATATCACATATATCGCAATTATCTGAATATAAATCATTTGTTTCTCATGTATTTGAAGCTGAACCTACTACTTCGCATTGATTTGCAGCTAAATCATGTGTTTCGCTTGGTTTTGAAGCTAACTCTTTTGTTTCGCCTGCATTTGAAGGTGAATCATGTATATCTCAAGTATTTGAATCTAAACCGTTTGATTCGCATGGATTTGAAGCTAAGCCTTCTACTTCGCATTGATTTGCAGCTAAATCATGTGTTTCGCTTGGTTTTGAAGCTAACTCGTTTTCTTCGCCTGTATTTGAAGATAAATCATGTGTATCACAAGTATTTGAAACTAAACCATTCGCTTCGCATGGATTTGAAGCAAAGACTTAACTTCGTATTGATTCGAAGCTAAATCATGTGTTTCTCTTTGATTTTAAGCAAACTTGTTTGTTTCGCATGCAGTTGAAGCTAAATCATGATTATCACAATATCTGAATCTAAAAGATCTGTTTCGCAAGACTATGAAGCTATGAAACTAAACCATGTATTTCGCATGAATTTGAAACTAAATGATGTGTTTCGCATGGATTTGAAGCTAACTCTATTGTTTCGCCTGCATTTGAAGATAAATCATGTATATCACAAGTATTTGAAGCTAAACCGTTTGATTCGCATGGCCTTGAAGCTAAGCCTTCTACTTCGCATTGATTTGCAGCTAAATCATGTGTTTCGCATGGTTTTGAAGCTACCTCGATTGTTTCGCATGCAGTTGAAGCTAAATCATCTATATCACAAGTATTTAAAGCTAAACCGTTTGATTCGCATGGATTTGAAGCTAAGCCGTCAACTTCGCATTGATTTGCAGCTAAATCATGTGTTTCGCTTGGTTTTGAAGCTATCTCGATTGTTTCGCATGCAGTTGAAGCTAAATCATGTATATCACAAGTATCTGAATCTAAACCATCTGTTTCGCAAGACTATGAAGCTATGAAGATAAACCATGTGTTTCGCTTGGTTTTGAAGCTAACTCGTTTGTTTCGTTTGCAGTTGAAGCTAAATCACGTTTATCACAAGTATCTGAATATAAACCATCTGTGTCGCATGACTATTGAGCTAAACCATGTGTTTCGCATGAATTTGAAGCTAAATGATGTGTTTCGCATGGATATGAAGCTAACTCTTTTGTTTCGCCTGCATTTGAAGATAAATAATGTATATCACAAGTACTTGATGCACAAGCGTTTGATTCGCATGGATTTGAAGCTAAGCCTTCTACTTCGCATTGATTTGCAGCTAAATCATGTGTTACGCTTGGTTTTGAAGCTAACTCTTTTGTTTCGCCTACATTTGAAGATAAATCATTTATATCACAAGTACTTGAAGCTCAACCATTTGATTCGCATGTATTTGGAGCTAAGCCTTCTACTTCGCATTGATTTGAATCTAAATCATGTGTTTCGTTTGGATTTGAAGCTAACTCGTTTGTTTCGCATGCAGTTGAAGCAAAATCATGTATATCACAAGTATTTGAAGCTAAACCATTTCTTTCGCATGAATTTGAAGCTAAGCCTTCTACTTCGCATTGATTTGAAGCTAACTCGATTGTTTCGCCTGCATTTGAAGCTGAATCATGTATATCACAAGTATTTGAAGCTAAACCATTTGTTTCGCATGAATTTGAAGCTAAGCCTTCTACTTGGCATTGATTTGAATCCAAATCATGTGTTTCGCTTGGTTTTGAAGCTAACTCATCTGTAACGCATGCAGTTGAAGGTGAATCATGTATATCACAAGTATTTGAATCTAAACCGTTTGATTCGCATGGATTTGAAGATAAGCCTTCTACTTCGCATTGATTTGCAGCTAAATCATGTGTTTCGCTTGGTTTTGAAGCTAACTCTTTTGTTTCGCCTACATTTGAAGATAAATCATGTACATCACAAGTATTTGAAGCTAAACCGTTTGATTCGCATGGATTTGAAGCTAAGCCTTCTACTTCGCATTGATTTGCAGCTAAATCATGTGTTTCGCTTGCTTTTGAAGCTAACTCGTTTGTTTCGCATGCAGTTGAAGGTGAATCATGTATATCACAAGTATTTGAATCTAAACCGTTTGATTCGCATGGATTTGAAGATAAGCCTTCTACTTCGCATTGATTTGCAGCTAAATCATGTGTTTCGCTTGGTTTTGAAGCTAACTCTTTTGTTTCGCATGCAGTTGTAGCTAAATCATGTATATCACAAGTATTTGAAGATAATCCATTTGTTTTGCATGGATTCGAAAATCAGCCTTCTATTTCGCATTGATTTGAAGCTAAATCATGTATTTCGCATGGATTTGAATCTAACTCGATTGCTTCGCGTGCTTTTATAGCTATATCACATATATCGCAATTATCTGAATATAAATCATTTGTTTCTCATGTATATGAAGCTGAACCTACTACTTCGCATTGATTTGCAGCTAAATCATGTGTTTCGCTTGGTTTTGAAGCTAACTCTTTTGTTTCGCCTGCATTTGAAGGTGAATCATGTATATCACAAGTATTTGAATCTAAACCGTTTGATTCGCATGGATTTGAAGCTAAGCCTTCTACTTCGCATTGATTTGCAGCTAAATCATGTGTTTCGCTTGGTTTTGAAGCTAACTCGTTTGTTTCGCATGCAGTTGATGCTGAATCATGTATATCACAAGTATTTGAAGCTAAGCCATTTCGTTCGCATGAATTTGAAGCTAAGCCTTCTACTTCGCATTGATTTGAAGCTAAATCATGTGTGTCGCTTGGTTTTGAAGCTAACTCGTTTGTTTCGCATGCAGTTGAAGCTAAATCATGTATATCACAAGAATTTGAAGCTAAACCATTTGTTTCGCATGGATTTGAAGATATGCCTCGTACTTCGCATTAATTTGAAGCTAACTCGATTGATTCGACTGCATTTGAATCTATATCACTCATATCGCAATTATCTGAAGATAAATCATTTGCTTCTCATGTATTTGAAGCTAAGCCGTCTATTTCGCACTGATTTGAAGCTAAATCAAATGTTTCGCATGGATTTGAAGCTAACTCTTTTGTTTCGCCTGCATTTGAAGATAAATCATCTATATCACAAGTATTTGAAGCTAAACCGTTTGATTCGCATGGATTTGAAGCTAAGCCGTCAACTTCGCATTGATTTGCAGCTAAATCATGTGTTTCGCTTGGTTTTGAAGCTATCTCGATTGTTTCGCATGCAGTTGAAGCTAAATCATGTATATCACAAGTATTTGAAGCTGAACCATTCGCTTCACATGGATTCGAAGTTAAAACCTCCACTTCGCATTTATTTGAAGCTAAATCATGCGTTTCGCATGGAGTTGAAGCTAACTCGTTAGATTCGCATGCAGTTGAAGCTGAATCATGTATATCACAAGTATTTGAAGCTAAACCACTTGTGTCGCATGGATTTGATGCTAAGTCTTCTACTTCGCATTGATTTGAAGCTAAATCATGTGTTTCGCTTGGATATGAAGCTAACTCGTTGGTTTCGCATGCAGTTGAAGCGAAGTTGTGTATAAAAAAAGTATTTGAAGCTAAACCATTCGTTTCGCATGGATCTGAAGCTCAGCCTTCAACTTCGCATTGATTTGAAGCTAAATCATGTGTTTCGCATGGAGTTGAAGCTAACTCGTTAGATTCGCATGCAGTTGAACCTGAATCAAGTATATCACAAGTATTTGAAGTTAAACCATTTGTTTCGCATGGATTTGATGCTACGCCTTCTACTTCGCATTGATTTGAAGCTAAATCATGTGTTTCGCATGAATTTGAAGCTAACTCGTTTGTTTCGCATGTAGTTGAAGCTAAATCATGTATATCACAAGTGTTTGAAGCTAAACCATTTGCTTCGCATCTAATTGAAGCTTAGCCTTCTGCTGCGCATTGATTTGAAGCTAAATCATGTGTTTCGCATGAATTTGAAGCTAAATCATTCGTTGCGCACGGAGTTGGAGCTAAGCCTTCCACTTCGCATTGATTTGAAGCTAAATTATGTGTTTCGCTTGGATTTGAAGCTAACTTGTTTGTTTCGCATGCAGTTGTAGCTAAATCATGTATATCACAAGTATTTGAAGATAATCCATTTGTTTTGCATGGATTCGAAAATCAGCCTTCTATTACGCATTGATTTGAAGCTAAATCATGTGTTTCTCATGGATTTGAAGCTAACTCGTTTGTTTCGCATGCAGTTGAAGCTAATTCATGTATATCACAAGTATTTGAAGCTAAATCATTTGTTTCGCATGGATTTGAATATAATCCGTTTACTTCGCAATTGATTTGAAGCTAAACCATTTGTTTCGCATGGAATTAAAGCTAAACCTTCTACTTCGCATTGATTTGAAACTAAATCATGTATTTCGCATGGATTTGAATCTAACTCGATTGTTTCGCGTGCTTTTATAGCTATATCACATATATCGCAATTATCTGAATATAAATCATTTGTTTCTCATGTATTTGAAGCTGAACCTACTACTTCGCATTGATTTGCAGCTAAATCATGTGTTTCGCTTGGTTTTGAAGCTAACTCTTTTGTTTCGCCTGCATTTGAAGGTGAATCATGTATATCTCAAGTATTTGAATCTAAACCGTTTGATTCGCATGGATTTGAAGCTAAGCCTTCTACTTCGCATTGATTTGCAGCTAAATCATGTGTTTCGCTTGGTTTTGAAGCTAACTCGTTTTCTTCGCCTGTATTTGAAGATAAATCATGTGTATCACAAGTATTTGAAACTAAACCATTCGCTTCGCATGGATTTGAAGCAAAGACTTAACTTCGTATTGATTCGAAGCTAAATCATGTGTTTCTCTTTGATTTTAAGCAAACTTGTTTGTTTCGCATGCAGTTGAAGCTAAATCATGATTATCACAATATCTGAATCTAAAAGATCTGTTTCGCAAGACTATGAAGCTATGAAACTAAACCATGTATTTCGCATGAATTTGAAACTAAATGATGTGTTTCGCATGGATTTGAAGCTAACTCTATTGTTTCGCCTGCATTTGAAGATAAATCATGTATATCACAAGTATTTGAAGCTAAACCGTTTGATTCGCATGGCCTTGAAGCTAAGCCTTCTACTTCGCATTGATTTGCAGCTAAATCATGTGTTTCGCATGGTTTTGAAGCTACCTCGATTGTTTCGCATGCAGTTGAAGCTAAATCATCTATATCACAAGTATTTAAAGCTAAACCGTTTGATTCGCATGGATTTGAAGCTAAGCCGTCAACTTCGCATTGATTTGCAGCTAAATCATGTGTTTCGCTTGGTTTTGAAGCTATCTCGATTGTTTCGCATGCAGTTGAAGCTAAATCATGTATATCACAAGTATCTGAATCTAAACCATCTGTTTCGCAAGACTATGAAGCTATGAAGATAAACCATGTGTTTCGCTTGGTTTTGAAGCTAACTCGTTTGTTTCGTTTGCAGTTGAAGCTAAATCACGTTTATCACAAGTATCTGAATATAAACCATCTGTGTCGCATTACTATTGAGCTAAACCATGTGTTTCGCATGAATTTGAAGCTAAATGATGTGTTTCGCATGGATATGAAGCTAACTCTTTTGTTTCGCCTGCATTTGAAGATAAATAATGTATATCACAAGTACTTGATGCACAAGCGTTTGATTCGCATGGATTTGAAGCTAAGCCTTCTACTTCGCATTGATTTGCAGCTAAATCATGTGTTACGCTTGGTTTTGAAGCTAACTCTTTTGTTTCGCCTACATTTGAAGATAAATCATTTATATCACAAGTACTTGAAGCTCAACCATTTGATTCGCATGTATTTGGAGCTAAGCCTTCTACTTCGCATTGATTTGAATCTAAATCATGTGTTTCGTTTGGATTTGAAGCTAACTCGTTTGTTTCGCATGCAGTTGAAGCAAAATCATGTATATCACAAGTATTTGAAGCTAAACCATTTCTTTCGCATGAATTTGAAGCTAAGCCTTCTACTTCGCATTGATTTGAAGCTAACTCGATTGTTTCGCCTGCATTTGAAGCTGAATCATGTATATCACAAGTATTTGAAGCTAAACCATTTGTTTCGCATGAATTTGAAGCTAAGCCTTCTACTTGGCATTGATTTGAATCCAAATCATGTGTTTCGCTTGGTTTTGAAGCTAACTCATCTGTAACGCATGCAGTTGAAGGTGAATCATGTATATCACAAGTATTTGAATCTAAACCGTTTGATTCGCATGGATTTGAAGATAAGCCTTCTACTTCGCATTGATTTGCAGCTAAATCATGTGTTTCGCTTGGTTTTGAAGCTAACTCTTTTGTTTCGCCTACATTTGAAGATAAATCATGTACATCACAAGTATTTGAAGCTAAACCGTTTGATTCGCATGGATTTGAAGCTAAGCCTTCTACTTCGCATTGATTTGCAGCTAAATCATGTGTTTCGCTTGCTTTTGAAGCTAACTCGTTTGTTTCGCATGCAGTTGAAGGTGAATCATGTATATCACAAGTATTTGAATCTAAACCGTTTGATTCGCATGGATTTGAAGATAAGCCTTCTACTTCGCATTGATTTGCAGCTAAATCATGTGTTTCGCTTGGTTTTGAAGCTAACTCTTTTGTTTCGCATGCAGTTGTAGCTAAATCATGTATATCACAAGTATTTGAAGATAATCCATTTGTTTTGCATGGATTCGAAAATCAGCCTTCTATTTCGCATTGATTTGAAGCTAAATCATGTATTTCGCATGGATTTGAATCTAACTCGATTGCTTCGCGTGCTTTTATAGCTATATCACATATATCGCAATTATCTGAATATAAATCATTTGTTTCTCATGTATATGAAGCTGAACCTACTACTTCGCATTGATTTGCAGCTAAATCATGTGTTTCGCTTGGTTTTGAAGCTAACTCTTTTGTTTCGCCTGCATTTGAAGGTGAATCATGTATATCACAAGTATTTGAATCTAAACCGTTTGATTCGCATGGATTTGAAGCTAAGCCTTCTACTTCGCATTGATTTGCAGCTAAATCATGTGTTTCGCTTGGTTTTGAAGCTAACTCGTTTGTTTCGCATGCAGTTGATGCTGAATCATGTATATCACAAGTATTTGAAGCTAAGCCATTTCGTTCGCATGAATTTGAAGCTAAGCCTTCTACTTCGCATTGATTTGAAGCTAAATCATGTGTGTCGCTTGGTTTTGAAGCTAACTCGTTTGTTTCGCATGCAGTTGAAGCTAAATCATGTATATCACAAGAATTTGAAGCTAAACCATTTGTTTCGCATGGATTTGAAGATATGCCTCGTACTTCGCATTAATTTGAAGCTAACTCGATTGATTCGACTGCATTTGAATCTATATCACTCATATCGCAATTATCTGAAGATAAATCATTTGCTTCTCATGTATTTGAAGCTAAGCCGTCTATTTCGCACTGATTTGAAGCTAAATCAAATGTTTCGCATGGATTTGAAGCTAACTCTTTTGTTTCGCCTGCATTTGAAGATAAATCATCTATATCACAAGTATTTGAAGCTAAACCGTTTGATTCGCATGGATTTGAAGCTAAGCCGTCAACTTCGCATTGATTTGCAGCTAAATCATGTGTTTCGCTTGGTTTTGAAGCTATCTCGATTGTTTCGCATGCAGTTGAAGCTAAATCATGTATATCACAAGTATTTGACGCTGAACCATTCGCTTCACATGGATTCGAAGTTAAAACCTCCACTTCGCATTTATTTGAAGCTAAATCATGCGTTTCGCATGGAGTTGAAGCTAACTCGTTAGATTCGCATGCAGTTGAAGCTGAATCATGTATATCACAAGTATTTGAAGCTAAACCACTTGTGTCGCATGGATTTGATGCTAAGTCTTCTACTTCGCATTGATTTGAAGCTAAATCATGTGTTTCGCTTGGATATGAAGCTAACTCGTTGGTTTCGCATGCAGTTGAAGCGAAGTTGTGTATAAAAAAAGTATTTGAAGCTAAACCATTCGTTTCGCATGGATCTGAAGCTCAGCCTTCAACTTCGCATTGATTTGAAGCTAAATCATGTGTTTCGCATGGAGTTGAAGCTAACTCGTTAGATTCGCATGCAGTTGAACCTGAATCAAGTATATCACAAGTATTTGAAGTTAAACCATTTGTTTCGCATGGATTTGATGCTACGCCTTCTACTTCGCATTGATTTGAAGCTAAATCATGTGTTTCGCATGAATTTGAAGCTAACTCGTTTGTTTCGCATGTAGTTGAAGCTAAATCATGTATATCACAAGTGTTTGAAGCTAAACCATTTGCTTCGCATCTAATTGAAGCTTAGCCTTCTGCTGCGCATTGATTTGAAGCTAAATCATGTGTTTCGCATGAATTTGAAGCTAAATCATTCGTTGCGCACGGAGTTGGAGCTAAGCCTTCCACTTCGCATTGATTTGAAGCTAAATTATGTGTTTCGCTTGGATTTGAAGCTAACTTGTTTGTTTCGCATGCAGTTGTAGCTAAATCATGTATATCACAAGTATTTGAAGATAATCCATTTGTTTTGCATGGATTCGAAAATCAGCCTTCTATTACGCATTGATTTGAAGCTAAATCATGTGTTTCTCATGGATTTGAAGCTAACTCGTTTGTTTCGCATGCAGTTGAAGCTAATTCATGTATATCACAAGTATTTGAAGCTAAATCATTTGTTTCGCATGGATTTGAATATAATCCGTTTACTTCGCAATTGATTTGAAGCTAAACCATTTGTTTCGCATGGAATTAAAGCTAAACCTTCTACTTCGCATTGATTTGAAACTAAATCATGTATTTCGCATGGATTTGAATCTAACTCGATTGTTTCGCGTGCTTTTATAGCTATATCACATATATCGCAATTATCTGAATATAAATCATTTGTTTCTCATGTATTTCAAGCTGAACCTACTACTTCGCATTGATTTGCAGCTAAATCATGTGTTTCGCTTGGTTTTGAAGCTAACTCTTTTGTTTCGCCTGCATTTGAAGGTGAATCATGTATATCACAAGTATTTGAATCTAAACCGTTTGATTCGCATGGATTTGAAGCTAAGCCTTCTACTTCGCATTGATTTGCAGCTAAATCATGTGTTTCGCTTGGTTTTGAAGCTAACTCGTTTTCTTCGCCTGTATTTGAAGATAAATCATGTGTATCACAAGTATTTGAAACTAAACCATTCGCTTCGCATGGATTTGAAGCAAAGACTTAACTTCGTATTGATTCGAAGCTAAATCTTGTGTTTCTCTTTGATTTTAAGCAAACTTGTTTGTTTCGCATGCAGTTGAAGCTAAATCATGATTATCACAATATCTGAATCTAAAAGATCTGTTTCGCAAGACTATGAAGCTATGAAACTAAACCATGTATTTCGCATGAATTTGAAACTAAATGATGTGTTTCGCATGGATTTGAAGCTAACTCTATTGTTTCGCCTGCATTTGAAGATAAATCATGTATATCACAAGTATTTGAAGCTAAACCGTTTGATTCGCATGGCTTTGAAGCTAAGCCTTCTACTTCGCATTGATTTGCAGCTAAATCATGTGTTTCGCATGGTTTTGAAGCTACCTCGATTGTTTCGCATGCAGTTGAAGCTAAATCATGTATATCACAAGTATTTTAAGCTAAACCATTTGTTTCTCATGTATTTGATGCTAAGCCTTCCACTTCGCATTGATTTGAAGCTAACTCGATTGTTTCGCCTGCATATGAATCTATATCACTTATATCGCAATTATCTGAAGATAAATCATTCGTTTCTCATATATTAGAAGATAAGCCTTGTACTTCGCATTGATTTGTAGCTAAATCATGCGTTTCGCTTGGATTTGAAGCTAACTCGTTTGTTTCGCATGCAGTTGAAGCTAAATCATGTTCATCACAAGTATCTGAATATAAACCATCTGTGTCGCATGACTATTGAGCTAAACTATGTGTTTCGCATGAATTTGATGCTAAACGATGTGTTTAGCATGGATTTGAAGCTAACTCTTTTGTTTCGTCTGCATTTGAAGATAAATCATTTATATCACAGGTATTTGAAGATAAACCATTAGTTTCGCATGGATTTGAAGATAAATCTCCTACTTCGCATTGATTTGATGCTAAATCATGTGTTTTGCATGGATTATAAGATAACTCGTTGCCTCCGCATGCAGATGGAGCTAAATCATGCATAGCAAAAGTATTTGAAGGTAAACCATTTGTTTCGCATGGATTTGAAGATATGCCTTCTACATCGCATTGATTTGAAGCTAAATCATGTGTTACGCTGTGATTTGTAGCTAACTCGTTTGTTTCGCATGCAGTTGATGCTAAATCATGTTTATCAAAAGTATTTGAAGCTATAGCATTTGTTTCGCATGGTTTTGAAGCTAAGCCTTCTACTTCGCATTGATTTGAAGTTAAATCATGTGTTTCTCTTTGATTTGAAGCAAACTTGTTTGCTTCGCATGCAGTTGAAGCTAATTCATGTTTATCACAAGTATCTGAATCTAAACCATCTGTTTCGCAAGACTATGAAGCTATGAAGATAAACCATGTGTTTCGCTTGGTTTTGAAGCTAACTCGTTTGTTTCGTTTGCAGTTGAAGCTAAATCACGTTTATCACAAGTATCTGAATATAAACCATCTGAGTCGCATGACTATTGAGCTAAACCATGTGTTTCGCATGAATTTGAAGCTAAATGATGTGTTTCGCATGGATATGAAGCTAACTCTTTTGTTTCGCCTGCATTTGAAGATAAATAATGTATATCACAAGTACTTGATGCACAAGCGTTTGATTCGCATGGATTTGAAGCTAAGCCTTCTACTTCGCATTGATTTGCAGCTAAATCATGTGTTACGCTTGGTTTTGAAGCTAACTCTTTTGTTTCGCCTGCATTTGAAGATAAATCATTTATATCACAAGTACTTGAAGCTCAACCATTTGATTCGCATGTATTTGGAGCTAAGCCTTCTACTTCGCATTGATTTGAAGCTAAATCATGTGTTTCGTTTGGATTTTTAGCAAACACGTTTGTTTCTCATGCAGTTGAAGCTATATCACATATGTTCGCAAGTATTTGGAGCTAAATCATTCGTTTCGCACGGAGTTGAAGCTAAACCTTCTACTTCGCATTGATTTGAAGCTAAATCAAGTGTTTCGCTTGGATTTGAAGCTAACTCGTTTGTTTCGCATGCAGTTGAAGCAAAATCATGTATATCACAAGTATTTGAAGCTAAACCATTTGTTTCGGATGGATTTGAAGATAAGCCTTCTACTTCGCATTGATTTAAATCCAAATCTTGTGTATGGCATGGATTTGAAGTTAACTCGTTTGATTCGCCTGCATTTGAAGATAAATCATGTATATCGCAAGTATTTGAAGCTAAACCATTTGTTTCGCATGGATTTGAAGATAAGCCTCCTACTTCCCATTAATTTGAAGCTAACTCGATTGATTCGACTGCATTTGAATCTATATCACTTATATCGCAATTATCTGAAGATAAATAATTTGCTTCTCATGTATTTGAAGCTAAGCCGTCTATTTCGCATTGATTTGAAGTTAAATCATGTGTTTCGCATGGATTTGAAGCTAACTCGTTTGCTTCGCATGCATTTGAAGCTGAATCATGTATATCACAAGTATTTGAAGCTAAACCATTTTATCCCATGGATTTGGAGCTAAGCCTTCCACTTCGCATTGATTTGGAGCTAAACCATGTGTTTCGCATGGATTTTAAGCTAACACGATTGTTTCGCATGCTTTTATAGCTATATCACATATATCGCAATTATCTGAATATAAATCATTTGTTTCTCATGTATTTGAAGCTGAACCTACTACTTCGCATTGATTTGAAGCTAAACCATGTGTTTCGCTTGGTTTTGAAGCTAACTCGTCTGTTTCGCATGCAGTTGAAGGTTAATCATGTATATCACAAGTATTTGAATCTAAACCGTTTGATTCGCATGGATTTGAAGATAAGCTTTCTACTTCGCATTGATTTGCAGCTAAATCATTTGTTTCGCTTGGTTTTGAAGATAACTCGTTTGTTTCGCATGCAGTTGAAGCTAAATCATGTTTATCACAAGTATCTGAATATAAACCATCTGTTTCGCATGAATATTAAGCTAAACCATGTGTTTCGCATGAATTTGAAGCTAAATGATGTGTTTCAATTGGTTTTGAAGCTAACTCTTTTGTTTCGCCTGCATTTGAAGATAAATCATGTATAGCACAAGTATTTGAATCTAAACCATTTCTTTCGCATGGATTTGAAGATAAGCCTTCTACTTCGCATTGATTTGAAGCTAACTCGATTGTTTCGCCTGCATTTGAAGCTATATCACTTATATCGCAATTATCTGAAGATAAATCACTTGTTTCTCATGTATTTGAAGCTAAGCCTTCCACTTCGCATTGATTTGAACCTAAATAATGTGTTTCGCTTGGATTTGACGGTAAAGCGTTTGTTTCGCATGCAGTTGAAGCTAAATCATGTATATCACAAGTATTTGAAGCTAAACCATTTGTTTCTCATGTATTAGAAACTAAGCGTTCCAATTCGCATTGATTTGAATCTCACTCGATTGTTTCGCCTGCATATGAAGCTATATCACTTATATCGCAATTATCTGAAGGTAAATCATTTGTTTCTCATGTATTTGAAGATAAGCCTTGTACTTCGCATTGATTTGAAGCTAACTCGCTTGTTTCGCCTGCTTATGAAGCTATATCACTTATATCGCAATTATCTAAAGATAAATCATTTGTTTCGCATGAATTTGAATCTAAGCCTTCTACTTCGCATTGATTTGCAGCTAACTCGATTGTTTCGCCTGCATTTGAAGCTGAATCATGTATATCACAAGTATTTGTAGCTAAACCGTTTGATTCGCATGGATTTGAAGCTAAGCCTTCTACTTCGCATTGATTTGCAGCTATATCATGTGTTTCGATTGCTTTTGAAGCTAACTCGTTTGTTTCGCATGCAGTTGAAGCTGAATCATGTATATCACAAGTATTTGAAGCTAAACCATTTCTTTCGCATGAATTTGAAGCTAAGCCTTCTACTTCGCATTGATTTGAAGCTAAATCATGTGTGTCGCTTGGTTTTGATGCTAACTCGTTTGTTTCGCATGCAGTTGAAGCTAAATCATGTATATCACAAGAATTTGAAGCTAAACCATTTGTTTCGCATGGATTTGAAGATAAGCCTCCTACTTCGCATTAATTTGAAGCTAACTCGATTGATTCGACTGCATTTGAATCTATATCACTTATATCGCAATTATCTGAAGATAAATCATTTGCTTCTCATGTATTTGAAGCTAAGCCGTCTATTTCGCACTGATTTGAAGCTAAATCAAACGTTTCGCATGGATTTGAAGCTAACTCTTTTGTTTCGCCTGCATTTGAAGATAAATCATGTATATCACAAGTATTTGAAGCTAAACCGTTTGATTCGCATGGATTTGAAGCTAAGCCTTCTACTTCGCATTGATTTGAAGCTAAATCATGTGTTTCGCTTGGTTTTGAAGCTAACTCGTTTGTTTCGTATGCAGTTGAAGCTAAATCATGTATATCACAAGAATTTGAAGCTAAACCATTTGTTTCGCATAGATTTGAAGATAAGCCTCCTACTTCGCATTAATTTGAAGCTAACTCAATTGATTCGACGGCATTTGAATCTATATCACTTATGTCGCAATTATCTGAAGATAAATCATTAGCTTCTCATGTATTTGAAGCTAAGCCGTCTATTTCGCACTGATTTGAAGCTAAATCATATGTTTCGCATGGATTTGAAGCTAACTCTTTTGTTTCGCCTGCATTTGAAGATAAATCATGTATATCACAAGTATTTGAAGCTAAACCGTTTGATTCGCATGGATTTGAAGCTAAGCCTTCTACTTCGCATTGATTTGCAGCTAAATCATGTGTTTCGCTTGGTTTTGAAGCTAACTAGTTTGTTTCGCATGCAGTTGAAGTTAAATCATGTTTGTCAAAAGTATTTGAAGCTGAAGCATTTGTTTCGCGTGGTTTTGAAGCTAAGTCTTCTACTTCGCATTGATTTGAAGTTAAATCATTTGTTTCTCTTGGATTTGAAGCTAACTCGTTTGTTTCGCATGCAGCTGAAGGTAAATCATGTATATCACAAGTATTTTAAGCTAAACCATTTGTTTCTCATGTATTTGAAGCTAAGACTTCCACTTCGCATTGATTTGAAGCTATCTCGATAGTTTCGCCTGCATATGAATCTATATCACTTATATCGCAATTATCTGAAGATAAATCATTTGTTTCTCATGTATTTGAATATAAGCCTTGTACTTCGCATTGATTTGAAGGTAAATCATGTGTTTCGCTTGGATTTGAAGCTAAATCGTTTGTTTCGTTTGCAGTTGAAGCTAAATAATGTTTATCACAAGTATCTGAATATAAACCATCTGTGTCGCATCACTATTGAGCTAAACCATGTGTTTCGCATGAATTTGAAGCTAAATGATGTGTTTCGCATGGATATGAAGCTAACTCTTTTGTTTCGCCTGCATTTGAAGATAAATAATGTATATCACAAGTACTTGAAGCTCAACCGTTTGATTCGCATGGATCTGAAGCTAAGCCTTCTACTTCGCATTGATTTGCAGCTAAATCATGTGTTATGCTTGGTTTTGAAGCTAACTCGTTTTCTTCGACTGTATTTGAAGATATATCATGTGTATCACAAGTATTTGAAACTAAACCATTCGCTTCGCATGGATTTGAAGCAAAGACTTCAACTTCGCATTGATTCGAAGCTAAATCATGTGTTTCTCTTTGATTTTAAGCAAACTTGTTTGTTTCGCATGCAGTTGAAGCTAAATCATGATTATCACAATATCTTAATCTAAAAGATCTGTTTCGCAAGACTATGAAGCTATGAAGCTAAACCATGTATTTCGCATGAATTTGAAACTAAATGATGTGTTTCGCATGGATTTGAAGCTAACTCTTTTGTTTCGCCGGCATATGAAGATAAATCATGTATATCACAAGTATTTGAAACTAAACCGTTTGATTCGCATGGATTTGAAGCTAAGTCTTCTACTTCGCATTGATTTGCAGCTAAATCATGTGTTTCGCTTGGTTTTGAAGCTATCTCCTTTGTTTCGCATGCAGTTGAAGCTAAATCATGTATATCACAAGTATTTTAAGCTAAACCATTTGTTTCTCATGTATTTGATGCTAAGCCTTCCACTTCGCATTGATTTGAAGCTAACTCGATTGTTTCGCCTGCATATGAATCTATATCACTTATATCGCAATTATCTGAAGATAAATCATTTGTTTCTCATATATTTGAAGATAAGCCTTGTACTTCGCATTGATTTGTAGCTAAATCATGAGTTTCGCTTGGATTTGAAGCCAACTCGTTTGTATCGTTTGCAGTTAAAGCTAAATCATGTTCATCACAAGTATCTGAATATAAACCATCTGTGTCGCATGACTATTGAGCTAAACCATGTGTTTCGCATGAATTTGAAGCTAAATGATGTGTTTCGCATGCATATGAAGCTAACTCTTTTGTTTCGCCTGCATTTGAAGATAAATCATGTATATCACAAGTACTTGAAGCTCAACCGTTTGATTCGCTTGGATCTGAAGCTAAGCCTTCTACTTCGCATTGATTTGCAGCTAAATCATGTGTTACGCTTGGTTTTGAAGCTAACTCGTTTTCTTCGCCTGTATTTGAAGATAAATCATGTGTATCACAAGTATTTGAAACTAAACCATTCGCTTCGCATGGATTTGAAGCAAAGACTTCAACTTCGCATTGATTCGAAGCTAAATCATGTGATTCTCTTTGATTTTAAGCAAACTTGTTTGTTTCGCATGCAGTTGAAGCTAAATCATGATTATCACAATATCTGAATCTAAAAGATCTGTTTCGCAAGACTATGAAGCTATGAAGCTAAACTATGTATTTCGTATTAATTTGAAACTAAATGATGTGTTTCACATAGATTTGAAGCTAACTCTTTTGTTTCGCCGGCATTTGAAGATAAATCATGTATATCACAAGTATTTGAAGCTAAACCGTTCGTTTCGCATGGATTTGAATCTAAGCCTCCTACGTCGCATGAATTTGAATCTAAATCATGTGTTTCGCTTGGATTTGAAGCTAACTCGATTGTTTCGCATTCCTTCTACTTCGAATTGATTTGAAGTTTGGATTAGAAGCTAACTCGATTGTTTCGCAATGCAGTTGATGCTAAATCATGTATATCACAAGTATTTGAAGCTAAACCGTTCGTTTCGCATGGATTTGAATCTAATCCTCCTACGTCGCATGAATTTGAATCTAAATCATGTGTTTCGCTTGGATTTGAAGCTAACTCGTTTGTTTCGCATGCAGTTAAAGCTAAATCATGTATATCACAAGTATTTGAAGCTAAACCGTTCGTTTCGCATGGATTTGAATCTAAGCCTCCTACGTCGCATGAATTTGAATCTAAATCATGTGTTTCGCTTGGATTTGAAGCTAACTCGATTGTTTCGCATTCCTTCTACTTCGAATTGATTTGAAGTTTGGATTAGAAGCTAACTCTATTGTTTCGCAATGCAGTTTATGCTAAATCATGTATAAAACATGTATTAGAAGCTAAACCATTTATTTCGCATGTATTTGAAGCTAAGACTTATACTTTGCATGAAATTGAAGCTAAATCATGTGTTTCGCTTGGATTTGAAGCTAACCCGTTGTTTTCGCATGCAGTTGAATCTAAATCATGTATATCACAAGTATTTGAAGCTAAACCATTCGTTTCGCATGGATTTGAAGCTATGCCTCCTACTTCGAATGAATTTGAATCTAAATCCTGTGTATCGCTCGGTTTTGAAGCCTCCTGGTTTGTTTCGCCTGCATTTGAAGCTAATTCATGTATATCACAAGTATTTGAAGCTGAACCATTTGTTTTGCATGAATATTAATCTGAACCATGTATTTCGAACGTATTTGATGCTTAATTATGCGTTTCGCTTGCATTTGAAGCTAATTCGTTTCTTTCGCATGCAGTTGAAGATAAATCATGTAAATCACAATTATTTGAAGCTGAACCATGGGTTTCGCATGGATTTGAAGCTAACTCGTTTTTTTTCGCCTGCATTTGAAGATAAATCGTGTATATCACAAGTATTTGAAGCTAAACCATTCGCTTCGAATGGATTTGAAGCAAAGCCTTCAACTTCGCATTGATTTCAAGATAAATCATGTGTTTCGCTTGGATTTGAAGCTAACACGTTTGTTTCGCATGCAGTTGAAGCTAAAACATGTACATCAGAAGTATCTGAATCTAATCCATCTGTTTCGCAAGAATATGAAGCTATGAAGCTAGTCCATGTGATTCGCATGAATTTGAAGCTAAATCATGTGATTCGCATGGATTTGAAGCTATATCACATATATCGCAATTATCTGAAGATAAATCATTTGTTTCTCATGTATTTTAAGCTAAGCCTTCTACTTCGGAGGAATTTGAAGCTAAATCATGCGTTTCGATTGGATTTGAAGCTAACTCGTTTGTTTCGCATGCAGTTGAAGCTATATCGCTTATATTCGCAAGTATTTGAAACCAAATCATTCGATTCGCATGAATTTGAAACTAGGGCTTCTACTTCGCATTGATTTCAAGCTAAATCATGTGTTTCGTTTGGATTTGAAGCTAACTCGTTTGTTTCGCATGCAGTTGAAGCTAAATCATGTATATCACAAGTATTCGAAGCTAAACCATTTGTATCGCATGGATTTGAAGCTAAGCCTTCTAATGCGCAATGATTCGAAGCTAAATCATGTGTATTGCTTGGATTTGAAGCTAACTCGATTGTTTCGCATTCCTTCTACTTCGAATTCATTTGAAGTTTGGATTAGAAGCTAACTCGATTGTTTCGCAATGCAGTTTATGCTAAATCATGTATAAAACATGTATTTAAAGCTAAACCATTTATTTCGCATGTATTTGAAGCTAAGACTTATACTTTGCATGAAATTGAAGCTAAATCATGTGTTTCGCTTGGATTTGAAGCTAACTCGTTTCTATCGCATGGATTTAAAGCTAATTCGTATGTCTCGCATGCTGTTGAAGCTAAATCTAGTATATCACAAGTATTTGAAGCTAAACCATTTGTTTCGCATGGATTCGAAAATCAGCCTTCTATTTCGCATTGATTTAAAGCTAAATCACGAGTTTCGCATGGATTAGAAGCTAACTCGTTTGTTTCGCATGGATTTGAAGCTAACTAATTTGTTTCGCATGCAGTTGAAGCAAAATCATGTATATCACAAGTAATTGAAGATAAACCAATTGATTCGCATGGATTTGGATCTAAGCATACTACTTCGCATTGATTCGGAGCAAAATCATGTGTTTCGCATGGATTTATAGCTAACACGTTTGTTTCGCATGCAGTTGAAGCTAAATCATGTATATCACAAGTATTTGAAGCTAAAACATTTGATCCTCATGGATTTGGAGCTAATCCTTCTACTTCGCATTGATTTCGAGCGAAATCATGTGTTTCGCATGGATTTAAAGCTAACACGTTCGTTTCGCATGCTGTTGAAGCTAAATCTAGTATATCACAAGTATTTGAAGCTAAACCATTTGTTTCGCATGGATTCGAAAATCAGACTTCTATTTCGCATTGATTTGAAGCTAAATCATGTGTTTCGAATGTATTTGAAGCTAACTCGTTTGTTTCGCCTGCATGTGAAGCTAAATCATGTATATCACAAGTATTTGAAGCTAAATCATTCGTTTCGCATGGATTTGAAGTTAAGCCTTCTACTTCGCATTGATTTGAATTATAAATCATGTGTTTCGCTTGGATTTGAAGCTAACTCGTTTGTTTCGCATGCAGTTGAAGCTCAATCATGTATATCACAAGTATTTGAAGCTAAACCATTTGTTTCGCATTGGTTTTGAAACTAAGCCTTCTATTTCGCATTGATTTGAAGCTAAATCATGAGTTTCGCATGGATTTGAAGCTAACTCGTTTGTTTCGCATGGATTTGAAGCTAACTCGTTTGTTTCGCATGCAGTTGAAGCTAACTCGTTTGTTTCGCATGCAGTTGAAGCAAAATCATGTATATCATAAGTTTCTGAAGCTAACCATTCGTTTCGCATGGATTTGAAGCTAAGCCTTCTACTTCGCATTGATTTGAAGCTAAATCATGTGTTTCGCATGTATTTGAAGGTAACTCGATTGTTTCGCCTGCATGTGAAGCTAAATCGTGTATATAACAAGAATTTGAAGCTAGACCATCTGATTCGCATGGATTTGAAGATAAGCTTTCTACTTCGCATTGATTTGAAGTAAAATCAAGTATTTCGCTTGGATTTGAAGCTAACTCGTTTGTTTCGCATGCAGTTGAAGCTCAATCATGTATCTCACAAGTATTTGAAGCTAAACCATTTGTTTCGCATGGATTTGAAGCTAAGCCTTCTCCTTCGCATTGATTTGAAGCTAAGTCATGTCTTACGCTTGGATTTGAAGCTCACTCCTTTGTTTCTCCTGCATTTGAAGCTATTTCACTTATATCGCAAGGATTTGAATCTAAATCATTTGTGTTGCATGGATTTGATGCTAAGCCTTCTACTTCGCTTTGATTTGGAGCTAAATCGTGTGTTTCGCATGGATTTGAAGCTCCCTCGTTTGTTTCGCCTGCATTTGAAGCTCAATCATGTATATCGCTAATATTTGAAGCTAATCCATTTGTTTGCATGGATTCGAAGATAAACCTTCTACTTGGTATTGATTTTAAGTTAAATCATGTGTTTCGCATGGATTTAAAGATAACTCGTTTGTTTCGCATGCAGCCGTTATTTTACCCATGAGTTCGGACTTGCATTTCTCGCTAGTCTGTTTGGCATCCTTCGCCAACTTTTCGTTAGCCGTTATTTTACCCACGAGTTCGGACTTGCATTTTACACCGGCCAGTTCGACACCCTCCGTCACTTTTTCGTTAGCTGTTATTTTTCTACGAAGCTCGTCGTCTCCTCTTTTCGTTACATCGTCAACGTACGATCTAGTGGCCGCGTCATCGTTTCGAAGCGGTTCCGCCAAATGTTTGATCCTCTTATTTCGAGCCGTGTACGATTCCGTTGAGAAGCACATCGCATTATTCTGCATGTACTCGTGAAGCGATGACGTTACAGTATCATCGCCTATCTTTGGAACGCGATCGACGTACAGTTTGGTTGCCGCGTCATCGTTCGTCGTAGGATTTGCGACACGAGCGATCTTAGCGCCTCGCGCGTCGTAGAAATTGCCGATCGAGCATATGGCATTGTCGTGTACATAATTTTTACATATCGAATAAAAAGTTGAAATATCTACCAATATTTTCGACTCGGGCGTACTATGTTTATACAACGTACCAAATTTATTAATAGACATTTTTTTTCGTTTGTTGGTTCAGTTGTTTTCTTCTCCTTTCTTCTTCTTCTTCTTCTTTAACACCAACAACTCGAGTAGATCTTGCTGTTGCCCGATCTGTTGTATTTGCCGACAAATGTCGTCGAGTCTGAACTCAATATTTTTAAATCTGACCTCCCAACTTTCGTCTACGAATAACGTTTGATTGGTTTCGCAGCAATTCCAACGGATATTCGTTTTATCGAACCATTTGATAAATTTACCAACAGGCATTTCATTCGTCACTAACGTAATAAATATTCGAACAATTTAATTTATAATCAATCCAGCTTCGCGAAGTTCTACCAGCTCATTTGGGTCATCCCGATGCACATAATCGACCGGATTGTTGGTTACACGCATCATCGTCGTTGGAATATTTATACCTTTTCCACGTAACGCTGAGAACATTGGTCCTATAATAGTTTTGTACTTGTAGCCCTTATTTCCCATTATCTGATTACCACGTCGGTGCGCATGCGTGGCGATGAGAATGTTTCTATAAATTTCTTTATCGTTCTCGGTGTACAGGTTCTCGTTGGGTATTCTTTTGAATATCAATTCGTAGAGACCTGGAGTTCCCCTGTACCTAATTATATTAATAACAATATCATCGTTGCTTTCCACGTCGAACGCAACGTTTCCAAGCATCTGTTTGTTATTATGAAAATACACTCCGTACACATTGTCCTGACTTTTCGGCTGCCCGCTAAAGAAATTTCTCAAGTATTCGCTCGCTAAAGGTCTAAGATTACTGAACAAATGCTCGTATTCGTGGCGATGCTTTTCAGGACTTCTCAAAATATTTCGCATCGATGATTCCAACGATGTTGCAGCCGTTGGAGATGATTCGAAAGCTCCCTCCTTCTCCGGATGCATTGAAGGTGTTGGTTCGAGCACCATATTGCTGTCCGCATCGTGGTCGTCGTCGTCATCGTCAACGTCAACATAGTCAACGTCATCGCTGACACCGATGGGGGAATATACTTTATTCTTCTTCTTTTTCAAATGCATCCTTGGAGTTAATGTCGCTTCATCGTGTTTCCTCTTTTTCTTAATAAATTATCACCCCACTTTCTTCTTCTTCACAGAGAACAGCGGCTGCTGCTGCTGCTGTGTTTGCTTGCAAATCCAACGGTCGATCAGCACTTGATGTATTATCTTTCGCTTCCGTAGCTGTATTTTGAACCAGCTGTTTCAACGGTTCCACAATCGGACGTAAATTCGTCTCAATGTTGGACTGTACATCCATTTTCCCAACTTTCAAGGCTAAACTCTTTTTACGTATGACGTCACTGGTCTTAGCTATTTCCTTAACGATGGCAGCTCGCAGGTTTTTCTTTGACGGACGCATATCGAGTGGGGAGCACGATGTGACATCGACACCTCTTACCGTCCAAATGAGCCGGATCACAGCACGACGAATTCGTTAAATCCGCGTCTGTAACTTCCTCGGTTCTCAGGACTGTCTTTGTCGATTACAAGGAATTCATACTTGTTTCGCCAACACCTTGAACAAACTGCGTTGAAACTTTCGAACGACATATCGGTATTCACATGATCCTGATGAACGTGTCGCAGATTCGTGGCATCTTCATTGAATAGAATCAATAGATTGGCATTGTCCCGAATCAAATGGTTGGGTATTCTCGCATACGATTGCGACAGATAGAAACAATCGACGTGGGAATGTCTGCCCATCGCGAAATATTCTCTCATAACGTCCTGTTCGTCACAAGCAACGTCGTCGAAGATAAATATCGAATTCGGTCGAGCATCCGCCGGGGGAATCACGTCCGCGTTGTCCGAATAGGCAAAATAACCTACGTCCTTGCCCACGTGCGAGAACAAGTTGTTGAAGTATTGATATTTTGGCTGACGTAACGATTTCGAATACACGTACACATTTGCGAATCGCAGTCCATTCGGACTTTCCAACAGGCTAATCATGACGTTCGTTTTACCACATCCTGACGGGTCGCTTATCACGCATCGTATAGTACTCGGTAGCAATGACCCATGCTTCCGAATTATCTCATCATGGTCGTCGAATGTGTGGCAGGTCGGAACCTGGATATTCAAGGACTGTCGTACGAAACGCATGCTCTCTCTCTCGACTGTTATTGTTATGCTACATTTTCTTTTCGAACGATAAGGTATTTATACGAGAACTCAAGCATCATAGATATCAGTCTTCTCGTATTCTAATAATAGAGCACATCTCCGTGTAACTAACGCACGTGCAGTTTTTTTGTTCATTATCAATCAAAAAACCTTTGACATAACAGCTTCATATACCGCTACAGATTGGAAAGAAACAGCTTTGTATACCGCTACAGACTGGTAAGAAACAGCTCTGTATACCGCTACAGACTGGTATAAACAGCTCTGTATACCGCTACAGACTGGTATAAACAGCTCTGTATACCGCTACAGACTGGTAAGAAACAGCACTGTATACCGCTACAGACAGGTAAGAAACAGCTCTGTATGCTGCTACAGACTGGTATAAACAGGTCTGTATAACGCTACAGACTGGTAAGAAACAGCTCCGTATACCGCTATAGACTGGTAAAAGACATTCCCTCAAGATTAGGTATGGGTCAGATAAGGAAGAAGGGTCGACGAGCGGTCAAGGGGAAGAAGAAGAAGAACTACAGTAGCTACAATACTGGAAGAATTCTACTAATTGCCAAACGAGGTGGTTTTTTACCGCTGCTGTTTCCTGCTTTAGGAGCTTTGGGGGCATTGTCAGGCGGCGCTGCTGCAGTGGCTAAAACGATAAACCAGGCGAAAGCTCAGAAGAAACAATTGAAAGAAATGTAACGACACACAAATTAATGCGATGTAGAAGATTTAGCTTCAAATTCGTGCGAAACAAATGATTTAGCTTCAAATACTTGCGAATATAAGTAATATAGCATCAAATGCAGGCGAAGCAAACGAGTAAGATTCAAATCCATTAGAAACGCATGATTTAGCTTCACATCAATACGAAGTAGAAGTTTTTGCTTCAAATATATGAGAAACAAATGATTTAGCATCAGATACTTGCGATATAAGTGATATAGCTTCAAATGCAGGCGAATCAAACGAGTTTGCTTCAAATCCATGAGAAACACGTGATTTACCTTGAAATCAATGCGACGTAGAAGGCGTAGCTACAAATACATGAGAAACAAATGATTTATCTTCAGATATTGGGATATAAGTGATATAGCTTCAAATGCACGCGAAACAATCGAGTTAGCTTCAAATCCATGATAACACATGATTTAGCTTCAAATCAATGCGAAGTAGAAAGCTCAACTTCGAACCATGCGAAACAAATCGTTTAGATTCAAATACTTGTGATATACATGATTTAGCTTCAACAGCTTGCGAAACAAACGAGTTAGCTTCAAATCCAAGCGAAAGACATGATTCAGCTACAAATCAATGCGAAGTAGAAGGCTTAGCTTCAAATCCAAGCAAAACACATGATTTAGATTCAAATACTTGCGATTTAAATGAAATAGATTCAAATGCAGACGAAAAATACGAGTTATCTTCACATCCATGCGAAACACATGATTTAGCTTCAAATCAATGCGACGTAGGAGGTTTAGCTTCAAATCAATGCGAAACGAATGATTTGTCTTCAAATACTTGCGAATATAACTGATATAGCTTCAACTGCATGCGAAACAAACGAGTTAGCTTCACATCCATGCGACACGCATGATACAGGTTCAAATCCATGCGAAACGCATAATTTAGCTTCAAATCATGCAGGCGATACAATCGAGTTAGCTTCAAATCCAAGCGAAACACATGAATTAGTTTCAAATTCATTCGAAACACATGGTTTAGCTTAATATTTATGCGACACAAATGCTTCAGCTTCAAATACTTGTGATATACATGATTTAGCTTCAACTGCATGTGAAACAAACGTGTTAGATTCAAATTCAATCGAAACATATGATTCAGTTTCAAATCAATGCGAAGTAGAAGGCATAGCTACCAATCCATGCGAATCAACTGATTTAGCTTCAAATACTTCTGATATACATGATTTAACTTCAATTGCATGCCAAACAAACGAGTTAGCTTCAAATCCTAACGAAACACATGATTAAGATTCAAATCAGTGTGAAGTAGAAGGCTTAGCTTCAAATCCATGCGAAACGAATGAATGAGCTTCAAATACTTGCGAATATAAGTGAAATAGCTTCGAATGTAGGCAAAACAAACGAATTAGATTCAGATCCATGCGACACAAATTATTTAGCTTCATATAATTGTGATATACATGATTAAGATTCAGCTGCATGCGAAACAATCGATTTAGCTTCACACCCAAGGGAGACACATGATTTAACTTCAAATCAATGCGAAGTAGAAGCCTTAGCTTCAAATCAAAGCGAAAGAAATGGTTTAGCATCAAATACTTGTGATATACATGATTTAGCTTCAACTGCATGTGAAACAAACGAGTTATCTTGAAATACATGTGGATCACATGATTTAGCTATTAAATCAATGCGAAGTAGAAAGCTTAGCTTCAATTCCATGCGACAAAATGAATTAGCTTCAAATGCTTGCGATATAAATGATGTACCTTCAAATGCAGGCGAATCAAACGAGTTAGCTTCAAATCCATGCGAAACACATGATTTAATTTCAAATTCATGCGAAACACATGGTTTAGCTTCATATTCTAGCGAAACAGATGGCTTTGATCCAGATACTTGTGATAAAGATGATTTAGCTTCAACTGCATGCGAATCAAACGAGTTAGCTTCAAATCCAATCGAAACACATGATTTAGATTCAAATGCATGCGAAGTAGAAGGATTAGCTTCAAATCCATGCGAAAAGAATGGTTAAGCTTCAAATACTTGTAATATACATGATTTAGCTTCAACTGCATGCGAAACATACGAGTTAGCTGCAAATCCAAGCGAATCACATGATTTAGATCCAAATCAATGCGAAGTTGACGGCTTAGCTTCAAATCCATGCGAAACGAATTATTTACTTTCAAATACTTGCGAATATAAGTGATATAGCTTCAAATGCAGGCGAAACAAACGAGTTAACTTCAAATCCATGCGAAACACGTGATTTAGCTCCAAGCCAATGCGAAGTGGAAGGAATAGTTCCAAATCCATGTGAATCAAATGGTTTCGCTTCAAATACTTGTGATATACATGATTTAGCTTCAACTGCATGCGAAACAAACGAGTTAGCTTCAAATCCAAGCGAAACACATGCTTTAGCTGCAAATCAATGCGAAGTAGTGGGCTTAGCTTCAAATCCATGCGAATCAAATGGTTTAGCTACAAATACTTGTGATATACATGATTTAGCCTCAGCTGCATGCGAAACAAACGATTTTGCTTCACACACAAGGGAAACACATGATTTAACATCAATTCAATGCGAAGTAGAAGGCGTAGCTTCAAATCAATGCGAAACAAATGGTTTAGCATCAAATACTTGTGATATACATTATTTAGCTTCAACTGCATGCGAAACCAACGAGATAGATTCAAATCCAAGCGAAACACATGATTTCGTCTCAAATCAATGCGAAGTAGAAGGCTTAGCTACAAATCCGAGCGAAACATATGATTTAGCTTCAAATTCATGCGAAGTAGAATGCTTAGTTTCAGATCGATGCGATACGAATGATTTATCTTCAAATACTTGTGATATACATGATTTATCTTCAACTGAATGCGAAACAAACGAGGTAGCTTCAAATTCAAGCGAAACACATGATTTAGCTTTTCATCAATGCGAAATAGAAGTCTTATCTTCGAATCCATGCGAAATGAATGATTGAGGTTCAAATACTTGCGAATATAAGTGATATAGCTTCAAATACAGGCGAAACAAACGAGTTAGCTTCAAATCCATGCGAAACATATGATTTTTCTCCAAATTAAGGCGAAGTGGAAGGCATAGATTCAAATCCATGCGAATCAAATGGTTTAGCTTCAAATACTTGTGATATACATGACTTAGCTTCAGCTGTATGCGAAACAAACGAGTTGGCTTCAAATCCAAGAGAAACACAAGATTTAGCTTCAAATCAATGCGAAGTAGAAGGCTTTGCATCAAA